>NC_059109.1:69767209-69999709 GCF_020740685.1 Jaculus jaculus | reverse complement strand
TCAGTACTGGATATTTGAATTATAGTAGGTGCTTGAAAAAATACTTGTCGAATAAATACATATTTTGATAGCATTTGTCATAGCTTCATAGTTAACAATGAAAAAGCTGAATTGAGAATGTAGCTCAGTGAAGCACATTTGTCTAGCATGTCCAAGGATGTGGTTTTGGTGCATAGCACGGAAAGAACAGTCAAGAGGCTTCAAGATAAGGGAGAAGGATTCCTTCAAGTAGAAGACCAGCCTCACCTACATAGTGAGTTCAGGTATGAATGTGCTACAGACCCTGTATCAAAAATCAAAATGAGCTGGAGGGATGGCTTTGCAGTTAAGGAGTTTGCCTGCGAAGTCAAAGGATCCCAGATTGACTCTTCAGGACCCACGCAAGCCAGATGCACAGGGGGCACATGCGTCTAGAGTTCATTTGCAGTGCCTGGAGGCCCTAGTGTGCCCATTCTCTCTCTTTTTCCCAAATTAATAAGTAAAATATATTTTAAAATATCAAAATGTATGAATGCATAAATAAATTATACATTCATGTATACAAACATAAAATGGCACAGTTATGGAGAATAATGTGGAGCCTGCTCAAAAATGAGAAATAGAAGGATGGGGAAATGGCTTAGCAGTTAAGATGTTTGTCTGCAAACCCTAAGGACCTGGATTCAATTCCCCAGGTCCCACATAAGCCAGATGCACAAGGGGATGCATGTGTCTGGAGTTCAATTGCAGTGGCTGGAGGACCTGTTGCTCCCATTCTCTCTCTCTCTCTCTCTCTTAAATAAATAAATAAAATAAAAAATTTTAAATGAGAACTAGAAACCCCATATATCCAGCTCTCATGGATATGTATCCAAAGGTCATGAATTAAGTGTGTCAAAGAAATCACTGCATGCTCATGGTTTTTTGCAATACTATTTATAATAGCTAAGATGAATCAACCTTGGTGTCCACCAATAGGTTAATAGATAAAGAAATGTGGGACTCATGTCCAGTGGGATAATATTAAGTGTAAAGGCTAAATTACTACTATCAGAAACACACTGGATGAGCTGGAGGACAATAATGTAAAGGAGAATACATCAGGCACAAGAAGACCACCACCACATATTCTTTCTCATATGTCAATTTTTTAAAATGTCAACCTGATTTTCAAATAGTGACTAGTAGTGGTTTGGATAGACAAATACAGAATCTATTTGATCTACACTTTAAGAATGGATCAAACTATCATTAATCAAAATCCCATTCATATATATAATTAATATGAGACAATACATAAAATATGTATGAGAAAACATGAAATATTTGACTTTATGAGCCTGAGTGTCAGAATTTGTCTTGTGAGGAACCTGCTTTCATGTTATATACAAAATTTTTGCTTTATATATATATATATTTTAATTTTTATTTATTTATTTATTTGAGAGTGACAGACACAGAGAGAAAGACAGATAGAGGAAGAGAGAGAATGGGCGCACCAGGGCTTCCAGCCTCTGCAAACGAACTCCAGACACGTGCGCCCCCTTGTGCATCTGGCTAACGTGGGACCTGGGGAACCGAGCCTCGAACCGGGGTCCTTAGGCTTCACAGGCAAGCGCTTAACCGCTAAGCCATCTCTCCAGCCCTTGCTTTATATTTTTCTTTGAGATTTATCTGGCCATTAATTTGGCTAACCTCTTCATTGAGATCACTTACACTCGTTACCTATGTACTTCCTGCTCAGGAATCTGTCTTTCCTGGATGTATGTCTGGTCACAGTTGTCATCCCCAAGATGATTAGAGATTCCTTACAGATCAGAAACTCATTGTCTTTGTAAGACACATTGTTCAATATTTGTCTTGCAAATATGGGAGTTGAAATATGATAATCCCATGAAGCCTGTGGCTCAGCCAACCTAGCAACATAGTAGGAAAGAAGAGACCTTCCCTCAGAAAAAGTGGAAGACAATGATTATCATCAGAGTTTATCCTCTGACTGCTGTCAGCATGGTATTTCACAGTCAACCAGGGAGAAAGTTTCTTGGATCCTCCTAGCATTAAATTAAGCAAAAGAAAATTTCTCCCTCATCTATGATTGTCTTTTTAATACTGGGACATTTACAAACTCAGTGTAAGATCTTATTCTTACCAATAAATGACTCCTCAAAGAACAGACCCAATTCAGTAACATATGCAGCATTTATTGAAAATCTACTTTGAGAAAAATACATTAGTAGAGATCTAAGTAATATTAAATAGCTTTTGCTCATGCTGTGAAAATTTTGTCATAAAATATGGATTTCCCATGTGAAAATTAATTTTGATAACTGAATATCTCTGGCATGCATATTTCTTAAAGGATTAATCATTATACACCCTCACAAGGAAGCATGTACATTTCAAAACCACAAAATCTCCAGCTTCCAAAAATCAGGCTGATGATTCTGAGAGCATTTGCTATTTAGTCCCCACCTAGGTTCCAAGTGCTAAATATTTTGTGTCTTTAAAACTTCTTCGTTGTATAGGATTGTGTCAAGTTACAGGTACTTTGCTTAACATATTTCACATTGCATGAATATAATGTTAGAACAGAATCTATGAGCAGAATATTTTTAAGAAGATACATACCCTGAATGAGTAGGAAGGTGTAGGACTCTAGATAGCTGGAATTCAGTGAATAGTCCCACGACTATTTCTCAATTTTCTTTTTCTTTCTTTTTATTGGGGGGAGGTGGATAGGGTTGCACTCTAGCCTAGGATGACTTGGAATTTACTCTGTAGTCCCAAGCTGCCTTCAAATTCACAGTTGATGCACCTACCTCAAGTGCTAGGATTAAAAGTGTTCAGCACCAATTTCTTCATCACTGCTTTTTTCTCCCCAATTCTCAATGTGTAGAAAATGTGATTGTAGAATGGAGTGAAAACAGTATACAACACAGACAGGAGCAAGTCCACAGAGAAGCTACTGAAAGGCCACAGGTAAATGAAAATACAGGGCCCAAAGAATAGCACAACTTCTATGATGTGTGCACAGCAAGTTGAGATCACTTTGATCGCCTGCTGCACAACTGGGGACAGTGAGGAGTATGGCATGTAGGAAAGCAGGAGGAGCAGAAAACAGCTCATGGAAAGCAGCCTGCTGTCAGAGATCATAAGCATACTCAAGATATAGGTATCCATGTATGCAGGTTTGGTCAGCAGGGGGAAGATACAGAAGAAGGTATCTACCTTATTGGAGCCACAGTAAGGCAAATTCACAATAAAGGCTGTTTGACTGATGGAGTGGCCAGATAGATCTCAAAGAAAAATACATAGCAAAAATTTTGTAGATACCATGAAAGCAGCTTCCTTGCAACAAAAATTCTGACACTCAGGCTCATAAAGTCAAATATTTCATGTTTTCTAATATATATTGTGTATTGTCTCATATATACATATACTAGCTCTTACTTTGTAGAGCTGCATATGAGTTAGAGTAAGAGTCAGCAGTAGAGGTGAGGAGCCTAGAATGTGGCTATGATTGAGGAAAGAGAGGAGAGGGCTTAATTGGAAAGGATGGTAGATTTGCTTGTAGAGGGCAGAACACTGGGGGTGGAAAGGCTAATTGGAATCTGCGAAGGGAGCTGGATGAAAGGAGGAAGTAGGAGAAGGGTTAAGAAAAATTAAAGATATTGTGAATAAGGTGTAGGTAAATATTTTTTGGTAGCTATTTAAATAAATATATAGTTTTAAATATTTTATTTTTATTTATTTATTTGTTTGTTTGACAAAGAAAGAGGGGAAGAGAGAGAGAGAGAGAGAATGGGTGTGCCAGGGCTTCCAGCCACTGCAAATGAACTCCAGACACATGCCTCCCTTGTGTATCTGGCTAATGTGAGTCCTGGGAAATCAAACCTGGGTCCTTTGGCTTTGCATGCAAATGCCTTAATTACTAAGCCATCTTCTGGAGCCCTAAATATATAGTTTTAAAAGATAAAAATTAGAGTTTGAGCAGAAGTGCCCTATGGGGGTGGATAATGCTGTATTCCAAAGCCATAGGTTGTTACAGGAAAATCCCAGTGCAGGTGTGATATACCTCCCATTGAATTGTTGGACAGGCTGGGCCCTTCCCCCCTCTAAACAATACAGGCTATTGCTGAGTCTCTTGGTTGCACCCCAGAACTAGGTGGTAAGTTTCTATTTCTCAAAGGCAGCACCTGCTTTGGTTGTAGCACATTGAGAAATCTAGCTAGAACTGAGCTAGAAGCCTTGACCCTGCTTTTTAGCTGCTATAATGCTATACAACCTGCTTGAAAAATCATCCATAGTCTCAACCAGCAAGGACCCTGTAAACTACACACTTGGCCAACCAGGTGAGACGTGCCTGTTAGTGCAATTGTGGCATGTGGGTTAAGGTGGTGTGGTAGTTTGAATGTAATAGTGAAAATATATGGCCCCTTAGACTCAGGTGTTCTATTCAAATCAAGTTTTTAACTTGGTTCTACAGCTCTCAGTTGGAGGAAGTGTCAGTGGAGGAAGATCCTGGGGCCCAGCCCTAAGGTGTGTTTGGGGAAGGATCTTGATTATGGCTCAAAGGTGTAAGGAAAGTAGTTTAAGCTCTGACTATTTGGGTTTGTGGTGCTGGCTACTAGTGATTTCTTTCTGCTTAGGTCTATGAAAGGGAACCAGCTTTTTTTTTTTTTTTTTTTTTTTCATCATTGATATTTCCCCTGGTCTTGGTAAAGCTAAAATGTATCCCTTCCTCCTATAAATTATATCTGGTTGGATGTTCCTCCCAGCAACTGGAACTGACTGCAACAGGGGGTAACAAGCTAGCCTGTGATTGGATTTGAGCCTTGCTCATAAACCCATGTATTAGTAATGTCTCATATAATATTTAAACAGTGAAATCTAGTATTGTATTTAGTTTTACAGACTTTGGTGTTTCCCTAGCACTGGTGAACATTCTAGAAGATTCCAGCATAAGTGAGAACTGTGGGAGCATTTTCCCCTCTACT
This sequence comes from Jaculus jaculus, assembly GCF_020740685.1. Taxonomy (NCBI): domain Eukaryota; kingdom Metazoa; phylum Chordata; class Mammalia; order Rodentia; family Dipodidae; genus Jaculus; species Jaculus jaculus. The sequence continues at coordinate 69,994,733 of NC_059109.1, read as the reverse complement.
CTGAAGTCTTTATTCATAGGAGAAACATGTAAGCAATCAAGTGAAGAATTAACCTGAAATCCTTAGGGGAGCTAATAATATTTTCTGAGTGCTATCCTGTTTTGTCCCATAGTATCCATAGCATTTTCCAAAGGAAAGTTGTTTCTAAGTATCAGGCCTATAAGTTGACACTCAAGCAGTTTAAAACTAAAATTATAATGCAGTACTTAGAAAATTGCATACACATGGTCAAAATTTTGTTTCCCCTCTTCTTTTTTAATTTATTAGATATTGACATATTTTCTTGTAAGCAACACATGTTGGTACCATCCTTTCACTCTTCCCTGCCCCTTTCCTGAAGAGACCCATCTCACTGGGGATGCAGGTCAACCCCATGGGGATTGTGGCTCATGCATTATGGGGGGAGGAGGCAATATCTCTGTGAAAAATGTCACAACTTTTGGCTCTAACAATTTTCCAAACCCTCTTCCACAAAATTCCCTGAGCCAGGCTGGGAGCATTTTAAGTCTACTTCAGTTATGGGCAGTTAGGAGCCTCTGGATCTCTGGTATGGTAGGTGCTGCATGTTCTCAGTATCTTCCTCCATAACCCTTGTGTTGATATCAGATTCACTAAGAAAGCAGGACTGTTGCTCATTTCCACAATTCCTGTGTGGTTTCAGCTGGGGCCAGGGTGGAGTGCACTGGGTTCTGTATCTCCTCAAGTCCAGCTCCTGACTGAAAAAGAGAAGCAGATTCTCTAATGGAGAATGAAGTTAGCCTGGTTAAATGGAATAACCTTTATTAATTTAGAGAGAATTAAAAAGGTTTAGATAACTTTATAGTCTAAGGTTAGTGGGAGCTTGACAATGGAAAGCAGAATCATTATCTGGATATGGTTTTGACTTGTTTCCCAGTTCCATATTTTGTTTCCTTTCCACTGAGTGGATCTGATAGCCAATCCAAGAGCAGCTGGTTACCCACCATGGCTGTGTGCCACTATTGCACTTGTGTGAGCATCACATCAGGTTGTTTGCTTATGAATCATTTAAACTTTGAGTTGCTTGGACAGATGTTGTTCACTTTCCTCCAGTAGCTCATGTAGTGCCTTCCAGCACTAGATGGCCTAATTGTCAGGCGACTGGCTCTCCTCAAAATTCTAACCAGGTCTCTCCATGGTCCATGCCAACAGAGTTTGGTGTCTTTAGCAGTAGGGTCTTACCATTAACCTCTGGTGGGTAACCAAGTGCTCTGACAGAAGTCTATCTTGCTTGTTTTGGGAGATCTAGTAGGTCTTTCTGATCAACAGCTTGTTGTGGATGTAGGCCACATCCTGGTACAGGGAATTAAAGGCCAGCATCAAGGGAAAGGAAAAAAAAAAACCATGAAACTCCAGAGAAGAAAGAAAAACAGGAGAAATTTGTGGTTAGGTTTTGTTTCACTCTCTCCAGGGCCCTTCAATTCAGGTGTACCCTATAAGGTCCTCTTGAAGGTTACATCCTTAAAAAAATTTTTTTTGTTTATTTTAATGTATTTATTTGAGAGTGACAGAGAGTGAAAGAAGCAGATAGATAGAGAGAGAGGGAGAGAATGGGCACGCCAGGGCCTCCAGCTACTGTAAACGAACTCCAGACAAGTGCACCCCCTTGTGAATCTGGCTAACGTGGGTCCTGGGGAATAGAGTCTTGAACCAGGGTCCTTAGGCTTCACAAGCAAGCACTTAACCACTAAGCGATCTCTCCAGGCGGGTTGCACCTTTTAATCTGACTTCCAGCATATTGAATTCTATGGTACCAGTTCAATTTGGGTTCAGTATTGTGTCCCTCCCACTCCTTCACTCCCCCCAAACCCTATCTCCCTATTGTCCAAGTCTCAAAGAGGCTATTCAGTTATGTCAGCAACTTGTACTGATCCAGGTTAGGACCTATAAATGAGTGAGGCCATGTTATGAGAGTCTTTCTGTAATTGTGTGAGTTCACTTAGAATTACCTGTTCCAAGTTTGACCATTTGTCTACAAATATCAATGTGTCATTTTTTTTTTCTTACTGCACAGTAGAATTCCATCATGTAGATATACCACATCTTGGTTATCCATTTATCCAATGATGGGTACCTTGGTTGGTTCCAGTTTTTAGCTTTTATGAGTTGAGCAGCTATAAACATGGTTGAGCAAATATCTCTGAACTTAGATGTGAAGATTTAGGGTAAATGCCAGTAAGGGAATAACATGGTCTGAGTAACTCTATGTTCATCCTTTTCAGGTGACTCCATATTGATTTCCATAGTGGTTGTACCATCTTATATTCCCACCAACAGTGAATGAGTGTTCATATATCTCCACAGTCTTGACAACATTTGTTTTCATTTGAATTTTATTATCTACTATCCTTACTGAGGTAAGGTGGAATTTCATAGTTCTTTTAATTTGCTATTCCCTAATGGCTAGGGAGGTTGAACATTTATATATGTTCATATATATGAACATATATATGTATGTATATATATATATATATGTATATATATATATATATATATATATATATATATATATATATATATATGTTAGCTATTTGTAATTCTTCCTCTGAGAACTCCCTATTTAGTTCTCTGCCCCATGTTTGGAGTGGGTAACTTATTTTTTTATCGTTTAGTTTTTCTTGAGTTCTGTGTAGATTCTAGATATTAGGTTTCTGTCAGTGGTATAGCTGGCAAAGATTTTTTCTCATTCAGTGGGTAAACTGTTGGCTCTGTTTATGATTTGTGTGTGCAGAAGCTTTTTAGTTTCATGAGATCACATTGGTTGAATGCTTGTTTAATTTCCTTGGCTACTGGGATTTTGTTCAGGAAGTCTTTTCCCAATCCTATATCATGGAGAATGTGTCCTACTTTTCCTTCCAGTCATTGAAAAGTTTCTGAGATTATAATGAGGTCTTTAATCCACCTGGACTTGATTTTTGTGTCTGATAAAATGAGTGGGTCTAATTTCATTTTTCTACATATGGTCATCCAATTTTTCCAACACCATTTGTTGAAGATGCTGTCTTTTCTCCATTACATTAATGTCTACATTATTGGCACCTATGTCAAAGATCAAGCTGCTGTACTTGCTTGCCCTAAGGTCTGGGTCTTCAGTTCTGTTCCATTGGTCTATGTTTATGTTTTTCTTCTAGTATCATGCTGTTGTTGTCACTATAGCTTTATTTATTTTTTTAATTTTTTTTTATTTATTTATTTGAGAGCGATAGACACAGAGAGAAAGACAGATAGAGGGAGAGAGAGAATGGGCGCGCCAGGGCTTCCAGCCTCTGCAAACGAACTCCAGATGCGTGCGCCCCCTTGTGCATCTGGCTAACGTGGGACCTGGGGAACCGAGCCTTGAACCGGGGTCCTTAGGCTTCACAGGCAAGTGCTTAACCACTAAGCCATCTCTCCAGCCCCACTATAGCTTTATAATATAGCTAGATCAGATATAGTGATAGCATCAGAGGTGTTTTTTTTCCTGATGATATGTTTGAAAATCCAAGGCCTTCTGATATTCCATATGAATTTTGATATCATTTTTCAACCTCTGTAAAGAATGATGCTGGTATTTTTATTGGTATTGCATTCAATGTGTATATTGCTTTTGGTAGAATTGCTAATTTTACAATATTAATTCTACCTACCCAGGAGCATGGGGGGGGTTATCTTCTCAAGTCCTCCTCTATTTCTCTCTCGAGTCTTCTTATATTTTCATTATATATTTCTTTTGCATCCTTTGTTAGTGTTATTCCAAGGTATTTAGTTTTTTTGTTGTTGCTATTGAAAATGGGATGGCCTTACTTATTTCTTTCTCTGTATTTTTGTCCTTTGCATATATTAAAGGTACTGATTTATGTACATTGATTTTGTATCCTGCCACTTTGTTGAAGGAATTAATCACCTTGAGAAGTTTTGAGATGGAGATTTTTGGGTCACTTATATATAGGATCATGTCATCTGCAAATAAAGCTAACTTGACTTATTTCTTTCCAATGTGAGTCACTTTTATTTCTTTATACTCTAGTACTATGTTGAACAGTGAGAGTGAGCACCCCTGTCTTGTTCCCAAGCTCAGTGGTAACTCCTTGGGTTTTTCTACATTAAGTATTATTTGGGGGACTTCCAGTTAAGATGGCAGCATAGGTACCATGCCAAAGCAGCTTAGGGAGGAAAAAGAAAAGAAAAAAAAAAACCCAGAAGAATATACACTTTTACTAAAAAGTGAGATATATAGGAAATTGAAACAGCAGCGGAGAAGTAGGAGAGATCCAGAACATCCAGAGCCTGCACAGTCTGGCCAGCAGAAGCCCTTCTGGCATGGCATGTCTGCATGCCAAACCACAGCAGTGGTGCTCGGCTTGAGCCACAGGAAAAGCCAGTGAGGGGATTTTCCACTCACGCTGGAGCTCTCCGCAAACTCAAGAAACGTGAAAGGAAAACGGCAGTGAACAATGGAGGAGGAGATTACAAGGTAGAAGAACACATGGAACAACAGGCAAACTAGTTCAGCATTGGCTCCCTCCCCTTCCCCACCACCAGTGCCCAGCCTTGGGGAACAGTGCAGTGGTCCAGGGACCTGGCCACACCAACTTGAACTGACAGAGCACCAAAGAGGGACGTAATCAAGAGAGCAGCTGAGACAAAATCATCCCAAAAGGTAACTGGGATTACACCAGGTCTACCCGCCTAGTAAACCTGGTATATAGGCCTGAACCAGAAGTGCTAATTGCACCTTCCATATCAGGATAAATTATGTGTTAAATCAGATGGATGGTCAAATTTGCAATTCTTAAATAAGCTGTATTTTGGGCTTGTTATTTGTTGCTTCTTGAATTAAAGTGGCTTTGTTTACTCTTCTGTTATACATTAAGGAAGGGTCTCACCTGGTCACAAGCTGACTTGGAACCCTCTACAAATCAGAAATTTTAACCGTCATGTTGTTAGTATTAAGGGAGTGGGTGAGGCACCACACAGCCTAAGGGACAGAGAGGAGATCTGGTTGTCATAATACCTACTCTGGGATAAATATAATGTGTTGTTGTGCACTGAATGTGTACATTGTATAGTTAAATTTTAGAATCTGCCTGTATTTTGCTCCACTTAGCCTGCTTTAATAGTCTCATAGCAGGCACACCCAACACCTAGAGTCACTTTTGTAGATACTCTGAGAGTCTTCAGAGCCACACCTAGTGCCTTAAGCTCCTACACTGAAGCTATATAACATCAGATTGACTGATATATCTCATAATACTGAGCTAACAGGAAAATCCAATCATTAAATAATCCAAGATGCAAAAATATATACATTATAACACAAGAAGCACCAAAAATCAAGACAATATAAATCCACCAAAAAGTATTAATGCATCAGAAATGACCTCCAGCGAGAACGAGTTAGAGGAAATGCCTTAGAAAGATTTCAAAAGAATGATTATAAATATGTTCAAAGAACTCAAAGAAGAAATCAAAGGAAGCAAAGAAGACACAGGACACCAATTTAATGAAATAAAGAGGTCAATACTAGACATAAATAAGGAAAGAGAAATAATAAAGAAAAAAATAGAATTACTAGCAATAAAGAGCACAGTTAATGAAATTAAAAAAAAAAAAAACTCTGTAGAAAATCTCACCAGTAGAATGGATAAAGGAGAGGACAGAATATCTAAATCAGAAGACCAGGTGGCAGATCTAATACAGTCCAACAAAGAGAAAGACAAACTTATAGAAAAGTATGAGTGGGAATTTGAAGATATTCAGGACCTAAGAAAAGATCAAATATAAGAATTCAGGGCATAGTAGAAGGAGAAGAACTTCACTTCAAAGGCATTGTTGGCATCTTCAACAAAATCATAAAAGAAAACTTCCCCAAAAGTGTGAAAGGGGTGCCAATGCAGATACAGTAATCCTTTAGAACACCAGCCAGACAAAACCTGGAAAGAACCTCTCTGACCATATTATAATCAAACTACCAAAATACAAAACAAAGAAAAAATATTGAAAGCAGTCAGAGAGAAAAATCAAGTTACCTACAAAGGCAAGCTTATCAGGACTACAGAAGATGACTCAACACAAACTTTAAATGCCAGAAGGGCATGGAGTGATGTATTCCAAATTCTGAAAGATATCAACTGTCAACCAACATTACTTTATCCTGTAAAGTTATCCATTCAAATAGATGGAGAAATAAGGACATTCCATGACAAAAGCAGGCTAATGTATTTGAAGACAAAACCAACTCTACAGGAAATACTTCAAAGAATCTTCCATGCTGAAGGAAAAGAATAGCACACATATAAGGAACCGGGGGGGGGGGGGGGGCGGGTTTGGAACAATACTCAAATACTAGTTAACACAAGAATGCAAAGGTAAAACCAGAAGAACTACAAAAAAAATGGCAAAAATGAATACAAACCTTTCAATAATATCTCTTAATATCAATGGCCTCAATGCCCCAACCAAAAGATACAGGTTTGCAGACTGGGTTAAAAAGCAGGATCCTTCAATTTGTTGCCTCCAAGAAACTCACCTTTCTACAAAGGATGGACACTATATTAGGGTGAAAGGTTGGAAAACAGTGTTTCAAGCAAATGGACCTAGAAAACAAGCAGGGGTTGCTATCCTAATATCTGATAAGGTAGACTTCATTCCAACATTAGTCAAAAAAGGTAAGGAAGGCCACTTTATATTGATTAAGGGCACCCTCCAACAGGAGGACATTACAATCCTAAACATATATGCACCTAACATGGGGGCTCCCAAATTCATCCAACAAATGCTATTAGAACTAAGGTCTCAGATAACACCAAAAACAGTGTAGTGGGGGACTTCAACACCCCACTCTCATCAATTGACAGGTCATCCCAGGAAAAAATAAACAAAAAGGCATCTGGACTAAATGAGGTCATAGAAGGAATGGACTTAACAGATATTTATAGGACATTTCATTCAAATGCTGCAGAATATACATTCTTTTCAGCAGCACATGGAACATTCTCTAAAATAGACCATATACTAGGACACAAAGAAAATGTTAACAAATACAGGAAAAATGAAATAACTCCTTGCATTATACCTGACCACAATGGAATCAAACTAAATCAATAGCAAGAAAGGCTATAGAGCATACAGAAAATCATGGAAATTAAACAACACATTACTAAATGATGAATGGGTCAATGAATAAATCAAGAGGGAAATCAAAAAATTTATAGTCAAATGATAATGAGAACAAAACATACCAAAATCTCTGGGTCATAATGAAGGCAGTACTATGAGGTAAATTTATAGCTTTAGTGCCTATATTAAGAAACTAGAATGGTCACAAGTAAATGACCTAATGCTTCACCTTAAAGCCTTGGAAAAAGAAGAACAAGGCAAACCCCAAATCAGTAGATGGGAAGAAATAATAAAGATTAGGGCAGAAATTAATGAAATAGAAACTAAAAAAACAATCCAAAGGATCAATGAAGCAAAGAGTTGGTTCATTGAAAGGATAAACAAGATTGATAAACCCTTAGCAAATCTGACCAAAACAAAGAGAGAAGAGACACAAATTAATAAAATTAGAGATGCAAAAGGTAATATCACAACAGAAGCTAGAGAAACCCAAAACATCATAGAGACATACTATAAAAGCATATACTCCACAAAGTATGAAAATCTGAAAGAAATGGATGATTTCCTTGATTTATATGACCTACCTAAATTAAATCAAGATGAGGTTAATCACTTAAATAGACCTATAACAAGCATGGAGATCTGAACAGTTATCAAAAAATCTCCCAACTAAAAACGCCCAGGTCCATATGGATTCACTGCTGAATTTTACCAGACCTTCAAGAAAAAGCTAACACCATTGCTTCTTAAGCTTTTCCATGAAATAGATAAAGAAGAAATTCTGCCAAACTCATTCTATGAAGCCACCATCACCTGGATACCAAAACCAGGCAAAGATAGAACAAGAAAAGAAAATTTCAGACCAATCCCCCTCATGAACATAGATGAAAAAACTCTTAACAAAATATTGGCAAACAGAATAAAAGAATATATCAGAAAGATCATTTACTCTTACCAAGTAGGCTTTATCCCAGAGATGCAAGGATGGTTCAATATATACAAATCGATAAATGTAATACATTATATAAATGGGCTGAAGGACAAAAATCACATGATCATCTCATTAGACACAGAGAAAGCATTTGACAAAATCCAACATCCCTTCATGATAAAAGTCCTACAGAGACTGGGAATAGAAGGAAAATATCTCAATATAATAAAGGCTATTTATGAAAAGCCTACAGCCAACATATTACTAAATGGGAGAAAAACTGGAAGCTTTCCCACTAAAATCAGGAACAAGACAAGGGTGTTCACTGTCCCAACATTTATTTAATATAGTACTGGAAGTCTTAGCCATAGCAATAATGCAAGAGACACACATAAATATGATACGAATTAGAAAGGAAGAGATAAAGTTATCATTATTTGCAGATGACATGATTATATATATAAAGGACCCTAAAGACTCTACCAGAAAACTATTAGAGCTGATAAACACCTACAGCCATGTAGCAGGATACAAAATAAATACACAGAAATCAGTAGCCTTCATATATGCTAACAACAAACACACAGAGCATGAAATCAGAGAATCACTCCCATTCACAATTGCGTCAAAGAAAATAAAGTACCTTAGAATAAACCTAACCAAGGAAGTAAAGGGACTCTACAATGAAAACTATAAAACACTCAAGCGAGAAATTGCAGAAGATACTAGGAAATGGAAATACATCCCTTGTTCCTGGATGGGAAGAATCAATATTGTGAAAATGGCAATCTTACCAAAAGCAATCTACACACTTAATGCAATCCCCATCAAAATTCCAAAGGCATTTTTCATGGAAATAGAAAAAAACAATCCAAAAATTAATTTGTAATCACTAAATACCCGAATATCTAAAATAATACTGAGCGACAAAAATAAGGCTGGTGGTATCCCCATACTCTGATTTTAACAGAGCTGTAGTAAAAAAAAAAAAAAACAGCATAGTACTGGCACAAAAACAGACACGTAGATCAATGGAACAGAATAGAGAACCCAGATGTAAGCCCAAGTAGCTATAGCCACCTGATATTCGATAAAAATGCCAAAAATTCTCATTGGAGAAAAGACAGCCTCTTCTGAAAATGGGTTGGGAAAACTGGATATGTATCTTTAGAAGGATGATAATAGATCCTTCTCTCTCTCCACGTACAAGAATAAAGTCCAAATGGATTAAAGACCTTAACATCAGACCAGAAACTCTACAACTACTATAGGAAAAAGTAGGGAAACCCTTCAACATATTGGTTTTGGAAAAGACTTTCTGAATACAACCCCAATTGCTCAGGCAATACAACCACAGATTAACCACTGGGACCTCATGAAATTAGAAAGATTTTGTACTGCAAAGGACATTGTGAATAAAGAAATGACGCAACCTACAGAATGGGAAAAAAATCTTTGCCAGCTATATATCTGATAGAGGATTAATATCTAGGATATACAAAGAACTCAAGAAGTTAAATAATTAGAAGTCAAACAAGCCACTTAAAATGGGCTATGGAGCTAAATAGAGAGTTCTCAAAAGAAGAAAACGGATGGCATATAAGCATCTAAAAAAATGTTTTAAATTCCTAGTCATCAGAGTAAAGCAGATTAAAATTACATTGAGATTCCATCTCACTCCTGTCTGATTGGCTACCATCATGAAAACAATGTTGGTGGGGATGTAGAAAAAGAGGAAACCTTCTACAGTGTTGGTGGGAATGCAATCTGGTCCAGCCATTGTGGAAAACAGTGTGGAGGTTCCTAAAACAGCTAAGGATTGATCTACCATATGACCCAGCTATTGTACTCCTAGGCATATATCCTAAGGACTCATCTCATTTCCTTAAAAGTATGTGCTCAACCATGTTTATTGCTCCTCAATTTATAATAGCTGGGAAATGGAACCAGCCTAGATGTCCCTTAACTGATGAGTAGATAATGAAGATATGGCACATTTATACAATGGACTTCTATTCAGTGGTAAAGAAAAATGAAGTTATGAAATTTGCAGAAAAATGGATGGATCTAGCCAGGATTATACTGAGGTAACCCAGTCCCAGAAAGCCAAGCGCCACATGTTCTCTCTCATATGTGAATCTCTGTGTGAGTAAGAAAAAAATTAGCAGCAGAGGCCAGTAAGCTAAAAAAGAGATACAAAGGGAAGAGAAAGGAAGGGAGGAGCATCCTTAATAGGTTGGTATTGTATATATTTAAGTAGAATAACAGATTAACAGAGGTAAAAAGGCTCAAAGTGAGGTCAGGGGAGAAATTGAGTAAAGGAAAGGTGGAGGGAGGGCTAATCAAAATGTAAAAGGATATAAGTAAATCTTATGGAATACTCCGATTTTGGGCAATGGAACATTCAGGAGCTGTAGATCATTGCCACAAAATTTTCAGTGCCAGGAATGGGATACCTCCCAGTGAGTTTTTGGCCAGGAAGGTCCCTGAGGCCCCCAAAACATTATAGGCCATTGCCGATGCCCTTGGTTTCCTGCTAGGAATCAATGGTAAGACCCTCTTGCTGAAGACTCCACATACTTGGGCTGCAAGGCCACTGAGAAATCCTGCTGGAACTGAGCTGAGAACCTCCTCCTTGTAGACCAGCTGACGAAAGCTTCAAGAAGCCATTCTAAATGCTATTCAATGGGAGAAAGAGATACCAGCAGTGAAGATACTCAACAGTGGACACTGCAAGCCTTATAACTGGCCAGCCAGCCCAAATGAGCCAATGGGTGCAATAGTGGCAGGTCTGTCATGGTGGAAACCAACTTCCCTCCAATTGGACTAGAGGCCTGCTCCAAGGGAGGGAATACATCCTTCTATGCATCATTTGAGATGATCATGTGGTTCTTATGGTTCAGTTTACTTATAAGGTGTATTACGTTGACCAATTTCCTATGTTAAACCATCCTGAATCCCTGGATGAAATTTGGTTTGCAAAGATTTTTTTCAGGATCTTTGCATCTAAGTTCATTAGGGATATAGGTCTATAATTTTCTTTTCTTGTTGCATCTTTGTCTGGTTTTGATATTAGGGTGATGCTAGCTTCATTAAAACAGTTTTAGGTGGATTTTCTGGTCTCTGATTATCAAGAATAGTTAGAGAAAAATTAGTTTCAGTTCTTCTATGAAGGACTGATAGAATTCAGCTGGGAAGCCATTCTGTCCTGGACTTTTCTTTTTGGGTATTTTTTTTATTACCTTTATTGTTATTATTATTATTTTGGTTTTTCAAGGTACAGTCTCACTCTAGCCCAGCTGACCTGGAATTCATTCTGTATTCTCAGTGTGGCCTCAAATTCATGGCAATCCTCCTACCTCTGTCTCCCAAGTGCTGGGATTAAAGGCATGCACCACCATTCACAGCTTTTATTACCTTTTAAATCTCCATAGATCTGATAAGTTTTTTTAGGAGATGAATCTGCTCTGAGTTTAGTTTTGGTTGATAGTATGTGTCTAGGAGTTCATTGATTTATTGCAGGTTATTTAATTTTGTGGGGTAGAAGTTTTGGAAGAGTGCCCTGATGATTCTTCCAATTTCATTGATGTCTGTTGTAATTTCTCCTTTTTCATTTCTGATTTTGTTAATTTGAGACTTCTCTGTTTTTGCATGATCAGTTTGGCAAGGTTTTTGTCAATCTTGTTTATTGTTTTTTCAAAGAATCAGCTCTTTGTTTCATCAATTTTTAAAATTGTTTGTTTAGTTTCAAATTAATTAATTTCTTCTCTAATACTGATTATTTCTTTTCATCTGGATCTCTTTGGTTGGATTATTCTTATTTTTCCAGTGGCTTTAGGTGGATACTCAGGTTACTGATTTGGGATCTCTCTGTCTTTGTAATGAAGACATTTAGGGCTATGAATTTTCCCCTTATGATGGCCTTCATTGAGTTCCATAAGGTTGTGTTTTCATTATCATTCAATTCTAGGAATTTTACAATTTGTTTTTTGATTTCTTCCATGACCCATTCATTGTTTAAACATGTGTTGTTTAATCTCCAGGAGCTGGTGTAATTCATGATGTGTCTCTTATTGTTAATTTCAAGCTTTAAAACATTGTGGGGCTGGAGAGATGGCTAAGTGGTTAGGGCAGTTGCCTGCAAGGCCTTAGGACACAGGTTTGATTCTGTAGGTCCCACGTAAACCATATGCACATGGTGGTGCTTGCCTCTGGAGTTCTTTTGCAGTGGCTAGAGGCCCTAATGTGTCCCCCCTGCCACTCTTTCACTGTCTCAAATAAATAAAAAACAAAACAAAACAAAAAGCAGGAATAAAAGAGTTTATCGAGGAAGTTTCTTGCGTGGGGTGATGACATCTACTGACTATCAATCAACTGAAGGCTTTCTGATTCCTCTAAGAACAAAAAAGCATTATGATCTGTCATGATGCAGGAAGTTATTGCAGTTTTCCTGACTTTATGAAGGCATACTTTATGGCCTAATATATGGTCAATTTATGAGAAATTTTTGTGTGCGGCTGAGAATAAAGTGTATTCGGTAGAGTTGGGGTGGAAAGTTCTGTAGATATCCATTAGGTCTAGTTAATCTATGATGTTGTTGAGCTCTATCATTTCCCTATTGATTCTCTGCTTGGATGATCTGTCTTTTGTGGAGTAATTAAGTCTCAAAGTATCATGGTGTTGTTTATTTCTGTTTTATTGTCTAGTAGATTTTGTTTTGTAAACTGTGTTGCCCCTGTGTTTGATGCATATATGAGTGTGATGTGCCCATGTTGAATCATTCCCTTGATGAGGAAGAAGTGGTCTTATTTGTCTTTCTTTGATTACTTTTGGTTTGAACTCTTTTTTTAAATTATCTTTATTTATTTATTCAAAAGTAACAGAGATAAAGAGGCAGATAGAGATAGAGAGAGAACGGCCTGGCCAGGGCCTCTAGCCACTGCAAATGAACTCCAGACGCATGCACCCCCTTGTGCATCTGGCTAACATGGGTCCTGGGGAATCGAGCCTCAAACTGGGGTTCTTAGGCTTCACAGGCAAGCGCTTAACTGCTAAGCCATCTCTCCAGCCCTCTCTTTTATTTTTTATCATATATTGTGGTGGTTTGATTCAGGTGTCCCCCATAAACTTAGGTGTTCTGAATGCTAGGTTCCAAGCTGATGTAGATTTGGGAATTAAGTGTTATAGTTGGGGGTGGGCTTATGGGTGTTTTAGCCAGTTTCCCCATGTCAGTATTTGCCACATTCTCCAGTTGTTATTGCCTACCTTATGTTGGCCAGGGGGTGAAGTTCACCCTCTACTCCTGCCATAATTTTCCTGTGACATGGTGGAGCTTCCCCTTGAGCCTGTAAGCCAAAATAAACCTTTTTCCCACAAGCTGCTCTTGGTTGGTTATTTCTACCAGCAATGCAAACCTGACCGAAACAGATATTAATATAGGAACACACACTTAAAAAAAAAATTCCATTTGCTTGGAATATCATTTTCTAACCTTTCACACTGAAGAGGTATCTATCTTTAGTGGTGAAATGTGTTTCTTGAAGATAGCAGATAGAAGGTTCAGTTACCTGATCCATTCTAATAACCTGTGTCTTTTGATTGGTGAGTTAAGACCATTAATATTTAAGGTTCTTACTGTGAGGCTTGAATTAATCAATGCCATGATGAGGTGGTTTATAAGGTTTGGTGCTTTCTTGTGTTATGTACTCTTTTGAGCCTGATTTATTTTGGTTATTGTGATCTTGTTGGCTCTTGAGATTGGTTGTTTGACTACTCTGTGTAGAGTGTTCCCTCAAGTAATCTCTGTAGGTTTGGCTTTGTGTTCATATAATCACAGAATTGACTTTTCTCATGGAACGTTTTTATTTCACTATCTATTATGAGGGATACTTTTGCTGTCTAAAGTAGCTTGGACTGCAAGCCATAGGTTTTCAGACTTTGAAGTGTTCTATTCCAGGCCCTTCTAGCTTTCAGTGTATCTAGTGAAAAATCTGATGTAGATGAAATAGACTCCTTTGTATGTTGTAAATTTCTTCTCTCTTGCTGTTTTTAACACTCTTTGTTTGTTTTCATTGTTAAGAGTTTTAATTATGACGTGTCCTGGAGAGTTTCTTCTTTGAGACTCTCTGCTTGGTGTTCTGTGAGCTTCTTGTTTCTGGATGGCCTCTCTTTTGGAAAATTTGGAAAATTTTCTTCAATAATTTTGTTGACTAGGTTCTCTATGCCTCTGGTCTGGATTTCTTCTCCTTCTGGTATACTCATGAACCAGATGTATGGTTGTAGGGTGTCCCACAGTGCTCTCATTTTCTGTTCACTTGATTTTTTGAACTTAGCAAGGTTTTTGGCCTCCCAATCAATTTCTTCTGTCTTATCTTCCAGGTCTGTGGTTCTGTCTTCCACATGATGAACTCTGTTGGTGAGTGGTTGTTGGAGAGGTTTTTTATATTTTCTATTTGATTTTTGTTTGCTGCTGTTTTATTTTGTATCATGTCCATCTCCTTTTTTGAGGTATAATTTAAATTTGAGTTCTGATTTTCTTGATGTTTCCTGGAACTCATTCTTACATTTGATCAAGTCTTCATTTAGTTTAGTCAACCAGTTGTTGAGGTCTTACATTTCTTGAATTACCTTCGATTTATTCATATCACTTTGGTGGGTTCAAACATCTTCAATCAAGGTAAGCCTACTGTCAAAAGCTGAATGCCCTAACTAAAAGATGATTCTGTTCAATTTCATTGATACAGTTGTTGATCCTTTGATAGTTTGCTTCAAGTTCAGTGATTTTTTTTAAATTTTTTTAAAATTTTTATTTATTTATTTGAGAGCGACAGACACAGAGAGAAAGACAGATAGAGGGAGAGAGAGAGAATGGGCATGCCAGGGCTTCCAGCCTCTGCAAACGAACTCCAGACGCATGCGCCCCCTTGTGCATCTGGCTAACGTGGGACCTGGGGAACTGAGCCTCGAACCAGGATCTTTAGGCTTCACAGGCAAGCACTTAACTGCTAAGCCATCTCTCCAGCCCTAATTCAGTGATTTTTTAACATATATTTTTTATTGACAACGTGTATGTTTACAGAGAACAAACCATGATATTTCCTTCCCCTCTCCTACTTTCCCCTTCATAACTCTGCTTTCCATTATATCCCCCCTCTCTCTCCCCATTATTCTCTCTTTTAATTTGATGACATCATGTTTTCCTACTATTATGAGCATCTTCTGCATGTATTGTTAGGCACTGCCAGGTCATGGATATTGATGCCAATTTCTGTGCAGACAATTGAATGTAAGGAGTGGAACCCTTCCTTTGGCTCTTACATTATTTCTGCCACCTCTTCCATAATGGACCCTGAGTTTTGGAGGGTGTGAGATGTTTCAGTGCTGGACACTCCTTCATCCCTTCTCAGCACTATCTCTCCTTTTGTGTCATCCCAGTGGTCATTGCCATTTGGAAAGAGATGCTTCTCTAACCAGAAATGAGAGTACCATTAATATATGAATATGAACATTAAGTATGGTGCTTTTAGGGAAGTTTTATGAGAATAATATATGCATTTTTCCAGATAGGATAATTTTTCCTTACTGCTGAATAGAACTCCATTGGGTAAATGTACCAAATCTTTATTATCCATTCATCTATGGAGTGACATCTAGGCTGATTCCATTTCTTAGATATTGTGAATAGAGCAGCAATAAACATGGTTGTACAAGTATCTCTAAGGTAGTAAGAAGAGTCACTAGGATATATGCCTAAGAGTGCTATAATTGCATCATATGGTATATCCATTTTTAGCTATCTCAAGAATCTCCACACTTATTTCCACAATGCCTGTACCAGATTACATTCCCACCAACAGTGTAAAAGGGTTTCCCTTTTCCTGCATCCTCATCAACATTTTTTTGTCATTTATTTTCTTTATGGTGGCCATTCTGAGAGGAGAGAGATAGAGTATCAGAGTAGTTTTGATTTGCATTTTCCTGATGGCTAATGTTGTAGAATACTTTTTAAAATTTTGTTTATTTTTATTTATTTATTTGAGAGATACAGACAGAGAGAGGGGGAAAGAGGGAGGGGGAGAGAGAGAGAATGGGTATGCCAGGGCCTCCAGCCACTGCAAACAAACTCCAGGCACAAGCACCTCTTGTAGAACACTTTTTAAGATGTTTATATGCCATATGTATTTCTTCCAGTTAGTACTCTCTATTTAGTTCCATAGCCCATTTTTAATTGGGTTGTTTGATTTCATATTGTTCTGTCTTTTGAGTTCTTTGTATATTCTGGATATTAATCCACTGTCAGATGTGTAGCTGGCAAAGATTTTTTTCCCATTCTCTAGGTTGACTCTTTGCTCTAGTCACAGTTTCCTTTGCTGTACAAAAGCTTTGTAATTTCATGAGATCCTAGTGGTTGATTAGTGGTTTTATTTCCTGAGCAATTGGGGTTTTACTCAGAAAGTCATTATCTATGTCAATATGTTGATGGTTTTCCCCTACCTTTTCCTGTAGCAATTTCAGAGTTTCAGGTCTGATATTAAGGTGCCTGATCCACTTGTATTTGGTTCTTATGCATGGAGAAAGGCAAGGATCTATTTTTATTCTTCTACATATAGATATCCAGTTTTCCCAGCACCACTTGTTGAAGAGGCTGTCTTTCTACAATATTCCTAGCATTTTTGTCAAAAATCAGATAGCTGTAGGTGCCTAGCTTAACATTTGCATCCTCTATTCTGTTCCATTAATCTATGTGTCTGTCTTTATGCCAATACCATGATGTTTTTGTTACGATGGCTTTGTAATATAGTTTAAAATTGGGTATGGTGATACCACCAGTTGTATTTTTGTTGGTCAAAATTGTTTTAGTTATTCTAGTTTTTTGTGCTTGCAAGTGAATTTTAGTATTGCTTTTCCTATTTATGTGAAGAATGCCATTGGAATTTTAATGGGGATTGTGTTGTGTTAAATGTGTAGATTGGTTTTGGTAAGATTGAAATTTTTACAATATTGATTCTTCCAATGCAAGAACATAGGATGTCTTTCAATTTCCTTGTGTCTTCTACAATTTCTCACTTGAGTATTTTATTGTTCTCATTGTAGAGATCTTTCACTTCCTTAGTTAAGTTTATTCCAAAGTACTTTTTTTTTTTTTTTTTTTTTTTTTTTTTTTTTTTTTTGAGGCAATGTGAATGGGAGAGATTTCCTGATTTCTACCTCCACATTTTTGTGTTAGTATATAGGAGAGCTACTGATTCCTGTGTGTTTATTTTATATACTACATTTTGTTGGTAGAGTCTTTAGAGTCCTTTATGTATAGAATCCTAAAGCTGCAAATAATGATCAATTGATCTCTTCCTTTCCAGTTTGTATACCTTTTATGAATGTCTCTTGCCTTATTGCTATAGCTAAGACTTCCAGTACTATATTAAATAAAAGTGGTGACAGTGAACAGCCTGTCTTATTCCTGAATTTAGTGGAAAAGCTTCACGTTTTTTCCTCATCTAGTATTATGTTGGTTGTAGGTTTGTTATAGTGTTTATGTTGAGATATGTTCCTTCTATTCCCAGTTTCTATAATACTTTTACCATGAAGCATGTTGGATTTTGTTGAATGCCTTTGCTGCATCTATCTTGAGATGATGATTTGATTTTTGCCCTTCAGACACATGTTGTATGAATATGTTGTATTACATTTATTTATTTGTGTATGTGGAACCATCCTTGCATCCCTGGGATAAAGCCAACTTGGTCAGGGTGGATGATATTTCTAATATATTCCTATATTCTGTTTGCTAATACTTTGCTAAGAATTTTTGCATCTATGTTCAAGAGGGAGATTGGCCTGTAATTTTCTTTTGTTGTTCTGTCTTTTTCTGGTTTGGGTATGAGGGTGATGCTGGCTTCAGAGGAGTTCAGTAGAAATCCTTCTATTTCTATTTTATAGAAAATTTTGTTTGAGAAGCAATGGTGTTAGTTCTCCCATAAAGTTCTGGTATAATTCACCAGTGAATCCATCTGGACCTGATCATTTTTCAGTTGGAAGACTGTTTATAACTGAGTGGATTTTATTCTTGTTATAAGTCTATTTTAATGGTTTATCTTATCTTGATTTAATTTTGGTAGGTCATATGAATCAAGGAAAACATCCATTTCTTGCAGATTTTCAAACTTAGAGGCATATATATTCTTAAAGTATGTCCTCATAATTTTCTGAACTTTTTGGTATCAATTGTAATCATGCCTTTTTCATCTCTAATTTTTATCCCACAGTTGTCAGATAGAATAGAATGGATTATTTCAGTTTTCCTGTATTTGCTGAAATTTGCTTTGTGTCCTAACATATGGTCTATTTTACAGACTGTCCCATGTGCTGCTGAGAAAAATGTATATTCTGCAGCATTTGGATGGAATGTTCTGTAAATACCTGTTAGGTCCATTTGTTCCATAGCATTATTCATTTCAAGTCTCTCTGTTTATTTTCTACCAAGATAACCTGTCAATTGATGAGAGTGGGGCATTGAAATCACCCATTACATTTGTGCTTGGTCTTATCTTTGACCTTAAGTCTAATAATGTTTGATGAAATTTTGAGCCCCCATGTTAGGTGCAGATATGTTTAGGATTGTAATATCCTCCTGTTGGAGTATTACTTTAATCTGTATAAAATGACCTTCTTTATCTTTCCTCACTAATGTTGGTTTGAAGTCTATCCTGTGATATATCAGGATTGTTTCCTAAGCCCAATGCTTGAAATACCACTTTCCATCCTTTTACCCTAAGCCACTGTCTATCTTTTATTGAGAGATGAGTGTCCTGAAGGTAACAAATGGCAGGGTCCTGCCTTTTAATCCAGTCTGCAAACCTATGTCTTTTGGTTGGTGCTTTGAGGCCACTGATATTAAGAGTTATTACTTAAAAGTATGCATTTATTCTTGCCATTCTTCTTATTTTGTAGTGTTTCCTGTTTTCCCTTTACTTATTTGTTTTAACTTCTATTTGAGTGTGGTTTATTTTTTCCTGTTTCCTCCTGTGTGTGTTTTGCTTTCTCTTCAGTGTGAAGAATTCCGTCAAGTATTTTCTTTACAGCTGGTTTAGTTGTCATAAATGCCTTTAGCCTTTTTCTTTGTTGGACTGTACTATGTTTGCCACCTGGTCTACTAGTTTAGATATTTTGTTTTCTCCTTCATCTATTCTCCTGGTGAGACATTCCACAGAGTTTTTTATTTGACTCACTGTGTTCTTCAGAGCTAGGATTTCAGTCTGTTTTTTCTTTAGTATGTCTATTTCTTTAATCATGCCTTGTAATGACCTCTTTATTTCATTAAGCTGGCTTCCTGTGTTCTCTTTCAAGAGCTTGTTTTCTTCTGTAATTTCTTTGTTTTCTTTTTTGATCCCTTCCATTTCTTCTTTGATTGGTTGGAGTATATATAGATACAATCATTTTTTAAAATCTTTGTCAGGCATTTTATCTAAAACAGTCTCATTAATGATCAGTTCTGATGGATTTATAATTTTTGGTGGGCCTGTGTTGTCATGATTCTTTGTGTTTCTTATATTATAATGTAGTGACTTTTGCATCCTGAATTGATTTGATGCTTGGGTTTCTACTTATCTGCAGTATTCTTAGATGTGGCAATCCACCTGTATATACTTCCAGGATATGAATTTAAGGTGCCAGGTATAGCTCTTGTACCCCAAGACAGCTGCAGAAGTAATCATAGGTGGCAAGTTTGCTTGCTAATCAAGTATTCTAGTGGACTTGGTGGAACAATTTACTGGCAAATTATAAACTTCAAATGAGCAATATACACATTAAATAAAAACAAACACAGAGTATGCAATTGTGGGGATTAAAACAAACAGATAGTCTTATAAAGCCACAATCGCTAAGGGTGTATATTGTTCTACACCCTTACTCTTGTCAGCTGGCAGGTAGAGATTTCTGTTCTGAATTGGGTTCCAGGTCAGCCTGGATCTGAATCAGACTCTGCCCCCAATAATGAAAGCAGTAAAAGGCAAAGGCCCTGTAAATCTGAAAGTATCAAAGGCAACAATATTCAACCCCCAACTAAAGGTTATTTGAAAATGGTAAGTCAACCAAGAATATGTAACCCATAACCTGCCCTGACATGGAAAGAGAGATTAGCTCTTCCAATGCAGGCCTATTTACCTGTTTTTGTTTTTATTTTTGTTATTCAGCCTTGTTACCTTTTGGGGTGGCTTCCAATCTCACCAGTGCTTAGTGCCCACCTTGATCCCTCTGTGTTGTGCTGTGGATCTGGAGCTCTGATCCGCTGTGCTGGCCATGCTGCCACTGGGGGCTGAATGCCAGAGGTACACAGTTCTGATGGTTGTGGGATATGAGAGTGCAGCCACCTGGAGTTGCTCATGCAATTTTGTCTGTATCCCTTTCAGTAGTTCCTGTGTTGATCTCAGCTGCCTTTCCTTCAGATTTCTTAGCTTTTCAAGAAGGCTGATAAAGTTGAAAAATCCTCTTGTTTGGTCTTTGCTGCTGCTGCCACTTGGAGTGCCTGGTGGGCCTGTGCCATGTGGGTGTGCAGATTGGCGGGCTGCAAGTGCCTCCATGAGATTCTGGCCATTTTCCTCATTTTCAGTGGAATTTGGTTTCTCCTGCTTCTCTGCTGTGTTTAACAATAACCTATACTCCTCACTTTTCAGAAGAAGAGTGTATTTTGCTGTGTCTTTGCTTAAATTCCTCCCTAGGCTGGTTTAACATGGCTCCTATGCCATCATCTTACCCAGAAGTCTTGACTTTTTTTTTTTTTTTAAATCACGGTCTCATTGGTTGTTGCATTTTCGTTTTGTGAATGAATTTCTGTTGATTTCTCTGATTTCATTGGAGGCTTCTGTAGTAGGACTAGGCATCCTTGGTCTCTGAGTTTTCTGATTTTTGTTTCCACATTTTTGCATTGTTGTATATCCATTTTAGGAAAACTCTTTATTGAGGTAGAAACAAGTTTTTGTCCTTTGGCCTATTCACCCTGTGACTAAGGTGAACAGAGTTGTTGATACCTGGTGACCTGTCAGGATACCAGAGCAATAGGCCTGATTCTGCAGCTCACACAGGGACCATGCCTTCTCAAGCAAGGCACAATTTGACCTACCAGGACCAGTGGACTAGGAGGAGCAAGGGAACAAGGATCTGGCCTACTTCATGTTGCAATCATATGATAGACCAGTGCAGTCATCTCAGAATGGGGAGGTGCGAGGAGCCCAGATACAGGGGTCTGGCCTACTCACTCTACAACAGTGCCCCCACCCACACACAGTCTGTGCAAGGAACCCAGAACCAGGAGCTGCGAGGACTTATCCTCATCATCATTTATGTATAAAATGCAAAACATAATCAATCAGAACTATTTTTTGTGGGTAGTTGTATCTAATCAACATTGCCTGAATAACAAAGAATAGTAATAGTTGATGACAGTTTAAAGGAGACAAATTCCTTAATATAAAAATAAATAAAATATATTTTCTGGATTTAAAAGTCTTTTAAAAAGGTTATATCTATATATGTGTATATGTATATATATATATCTTGAAATAAAATTGTTTTCAATATTTTATGGCAGTATAATTTTTGTGCTATATATCTCAGTTATAGAATGTCATTTATCATATATTCAAATAATTTCTTTGAAGAAAGTTTGAAAATATAACATAATTGCATAAAGATGCTTATTTATTTTTGGTTTGTTTTCACAGGAAGGGTCTCACTCTAGCACAGACTGACCTGGAACTCACCTGTAATCTCAGGCTAGCCTCTAACTTATGGCTGTCCTCCTACCTCTGCCTCTGGAATGCTGGAATTAAAGGCATGTGCTGTCACACCTGGCACATTTAATTGTTTTTAAATCTTTTTTCTTTTGAAACTAATATATAACAACATTTTAAATCTTTACCATTTGTCAGAACAACCTGAAATTGTAGACATTCTAACATAATTAGTAAACAGAAAATATAACCTGATAGGATTCTTTTACAAAATATCTTGAAAAGTGAAAAAATGGGATATAATGAAATTTCAGAGAAAGAAAGAGTAGATTATCTAGACTAATAATTAAAATTATCAGTATATTTATTTTAGAATTATTTGGAGGATGGCTGGAGAGATGACTTAGTGGTTAAGGAGCTTGCTTGCAAAGCCAAAGGACCTAGGTCATATTCCCTAGGACCTACATAAGCCAGATGCACAAGATGGATGGCACATGTGTCTGGAGGTCATTTGCAGTGGCTAGAGGCTCAGGTGCTCCCAGTCACTCTCTACCTGTCTCTCTGTCTGTCTCTTTCTTTCTTCCTTAAATAAATCAGTAAAGGAAAAAAAAAAACACATTTTTTAAAAGAATTATTTCCTTTTATAATTACAGTGATATTTTTACTTTTATGAGCTCAATGTTATGAAAAATCCTTTTTAATAAAATAAAAAAAATAATTGTACATTTTATTCTAATGACTCATTAAGTACCACAGAAGGAAGATATCATTCAGGATATTAATGCTTCATTTTCAGTTAAAGCTCATCTCAAAATCCACATTCTAAAGACTAGGAGAGCTGACATCTCTCCTATTTGACTTCTTGGAATCTTTCTTTTTAAATAGGACTTTGTAAAGATATGATTTTCTTAACATAAAAACTGAATTTCAAAATTATCTTGTCATCTTTCTCCTCCCCTCTTTTGTCCTCTTCTAGACAGTGTCTGTTCCTATATCCCAAGGTGGTCTGAAATGGCTCATCCTTACTCACTGTGGACTCCTAGAATAATACTGATTCTAATCCTGCAGCTATTTGATAACTAGCTTTAAATTCATTTCAGACTCCTCATGACACTCCAGTAGAGTCCATATAAATCCAAGGATCAAAAAAGTCCCCTGAACAGAGAGTTTTCTTCATTCCCAGTGGAATGCTATTTTCTGAATATGTACATGACAGTTATACTCATGAACTCATAGAAATTGTGGTTTCCTTTATAAAATGAGCCTATCAACATTTCATCATGGTTGGGGACTCCATGAGACCCCACACTTTCCAGAATACCTAATGGCAACTATTGATTGCTGAGAGAGTAGTAGGGGTGTCCTTCAATGATTTAGCCCGTGGGGATTTGCCCCACCTATGATCATGCCAGTGACCCTAATTCAACTTAGTGGGTAAAGTAAAAACACTAACAACAAAACAACAACAACAACAACAAAGCATGAAGGTCAGATGGGGATTAAGTAGGAAAAGGGATGAGAGTATAATTGGGAAAAATACAAGAACAAGGTGCTCCAGTGAAGTGGAAAGAAAAACCATACCTGAGGAATAGCAGTGGGCTTCTCTAAAGAATTATCACTGAGGAAAAGTCATGACCAAGAGTGTGGTGTAGGTGCCTCAGGGGAGGAATGCAATTAGCTTTCTTTGTATTGGGTATGAATAGGGATTTGGTGACTTTCAAATTACCTCCATTACATCCATAGTGGTTACTAGGAAACCACCCCTCCCTTTTCTTCAATGTTTTGTAAAGAATATAAAATTGTAACAAGGCTAAAAGTTAAAGAATTTTCTTTAGTAAACAAAGCTGTGAAGTGGATTCATGAGGGGCACTGTCTAGATGTAGGAATAAGAGGAGAGTGGTAAAGACAAAAGATTATTGATAATTTTGGCCCTAATTAAACACAGCTTAATTATTGTCCATGATATCCATTATTGGGTTTCTGTGGAATGCATCATCTAGGCCCAATGTGCACAATTTGTTGTCTTAGGCAAGACGCCTTTGGAAAACACATATTATCTCAGAAAGCCAATGGCCTCCACCAGTGGTGTTTAAAGTCTAGAATCATTTGAAGTCTGAAGTCTTCTGTTTTCCCTCTGTAAGCTGTGTTTGTGGTCCAAAGCCTTCTGTCAGTAAAAGAAGACCAGGTCTCTGGAAAAGACCCTCCCCTCTCCCATGTCCTTCTTCCCATGTTGTTATCATTTTCTCTATATGTCTATCCTGTCTCAAGAAGTGCCAGGATAACAAGGCGGTAAGGTATGCTTATTATCTTTGAACCTATGTCTACTTGACCAGAGATGCCAGTTATGGTCACATTATTTGATAAAGCAGAGTCATGTGAAGGTGTCTGTCTTTTAATATTACTGTGATTTTTAAGGCAGAATATATTAGTATAAAAGAGGAGGAAGAAAGGCAGGAAAAAAGAATCCTGAATAGAAGCTTTGCTCCAATAATCTGCCTCTAAATTATATATCTACAATTTATGAATAGCAATTTAAATCTTAATCAAATCACTTAACCCTTTCTCAATTTCTGCATGTGAAAAATGATAATGATAATTATAAACACTTCATGGAATTGTTATAATATTAGTGTCCAACACATACATTTAATTAACTAAAAGATAATATTAATTAAAATATAATTAAGCATTTCTGGTAGAGTGTGAAACATAGTGATTATTAAGTAAGCTGTAATGTTTATTGTCTACTGTCCTGATTTCTGAAAAGCTTCATGGGGCATTTCCTCACAAAACCCAGGGCTACTTGTTAGACCTGTGATTGATTGGCGTTCAGGGGCACTAGGACAATTGTAAGAATAAAAATCCAGTGTGTTGTTGCTTGTTGCTGTGACTGACCTCTTAATGATGGAGTCAGCCTGGTTTCTTACTAGAATAACATTCTCTCTTTTTCTCTCTCTTTCTTTTTCCCTTTCTCTCTCCCCCTTCCTCTTCCCCTCGCCCTCACTTTCTTATAAAACAGAACTGATGATGAGGTTTCAAAAGTATAAGTCTGCCTTTTTTTAAAGATTATTCATGGAAATACTGCCAGTTTTCCTTGCCCTTACCTTCTCACCACTTTTTCCCATTTAGGAGTCTTCTATATGGCAAGTGAGTTATTCCTGAACAGCTCAATTGACTTCCCAAGGACTAGCTTTTAAGAAAATTTAACTTTTAACTACCAAAGTACAAAATGAATTACAAACCAGAAGTTTTTAATATTTTATTTATTTATGTATTAAGGATTATATATATATATATATATATAAGAGAGAGAGAGAGAGAAAATGGGTATGCCAGGGCCCCTAGTCACTGCAAAAAAACACTACATGCATGCACCACTATGTGCATCTGGCTTTATGTGGGCATTGGAGAATCACACCTGAGTCCTTAGGCTTTTCAGGCAAGTATTTAACGGCTGAGCCATCTCTCCTGTCCCAGAAGTTTTTAATACCAGAAAATTAAAGTCCAGGAGCAGTGATGTAATCAGATCAGAGATTTTCATTAGGTACCATGGTTATTGGAAGAATTTGACCAGGACATTTAGCTATCTCTGAAACCATGAACACCTCATTGCTTCTATTAATTCTATTATATTCTATATTCACATAATAATGGGATGACAGTAAGATAACAAAAAGGTATGCATTTAAAGGATAATTACTATAAAAGCATCTTCATTTCCAACTTGCCCTGAATCAAATTTGCTGGCAAATCACAAAACACAGCAGAACAGAGCAAAATAAAACAAATTAGCAACCAAATGAGCAACAATAATAAAATAGCAAAAACAAGCCCAAGCAAATCCTGTCTCAAATGCTTACAAGTTTTAAGAAGAAAAACCATAGGCTTAAATTGCTTATTCTCTGGGAAAAAGAAAGAGGGATCAATGAAAGAGCTGTGGAGACTTAAAAGATGAGAATAAGATTACTGATTTTATTTTTAAGTCATTACATATGTAGAATTGCCTCAAACTTTTATGTAGCCTAGGGTGGCTTCAAACTATAATCTTCTTGCTTCAGCCTCCAGAATGATAGAAGTTCAGCTTCATTGAAAATTTTGTAAATAAATATTATAATATTATTTTCTGAATAGATTCATGAAAAGAAAATCCAAATACATTGACAACTGGCTAAAACATCAATTCTCAAATTATTTTTCTTGTTAAGTTTCTTATAAAGAAGTGTGGTGGTTTGATTCAGGTGCCCTCCATAAACTTAAGTGTTCTAAGTGCTAGGTTCCCAGCTGATGGAGATTTGGGAATTAACTCCTTCAGGAGGCGGTGTATTGTCTGAGGCTGGCTTATGGATGTTATAGCCAGCAACCCCTTGCTAGTGTTTGCCATACTCTCCTGTTCCTGTTGTCCACCTTGACAAGGGGTGATGTCCACCCTCTGCTCATGCCATCATTTTCTCTGCCATCATGGAGCTTCCCTCTTGAGCCTGTAAGCCAAAATAAACCCCCTTTTTTCCCCACAAGCTGCTATTGGTTGAGTAATTTCTACCAGCAATGTGAACCTGACTGCAACAAGAAGTTTCATCAATTCCCAGTTATATTTAAGATGTGACACCAATTTTGAGACTATCCTCAGTTTTAAGATGAGTGGAGGAAACTTAAAATAGGAGCAGTAAGGAGCATGGTTAAGTGATTCTTGGTGTCAAATCCTTGTGTGGTATTGATGATTTGATGCTTAAAGTGCATCCACTCTATGACCTGTCAGTTTTGTTTAGCATGTGTGTTCACTGTGGGTTTTGAACAATATTTATGAAAATTTTCTACATCTTTCTCACTTACACCTGACCTCATCAGCCCATATAAAAGACAACGTTGTGAAGTAGCTCAGAAGAGGTAAAGTACAACAGGAGACTCCACTTAATTTAAAAGGTGTTTAAGAAATTTAATGTATTTGCACTAGAGACCATTTTTACGAAGTCAGATACTCTTGTAAGTAGATATATAGCACCATGAAATTAGGCTTAATATTCTCCTGTTAGTTTCATATTTATAAGGTTTATTGACCCACAGTATTAGGCTATTTCTCTATTGTTGTGATAATAAAATATCTGAGCATGCCCAGACAAGTGATTGACAAAGAAACAGTAAGGAAGGAAGATAAAGGGCTCTATAGTGAAGGAACTAGAAGAGGGACTGGACTACCGGCTCACTCAAGTTGTCTAAGATTTGTGCTTACATCACCTATATAATCTTGTATTGGATTTATTTCTTATGTGTGTGTTCCTATGTTCCTAAAGCTTTTATTAATTATTAATTACTATTTCTGTTTACTAAGTAAATGTCAGTCTGTATCTATCTACTTATCTATCCATTTGTCTATTTACTTATACTGCCCTATACATATCTATTCATCTACCTATTTATCAATCTGTTTGCCCTTCATTCCTATATTGATTTTATTCTCTTTCTATTTGACTTCAAAAAATCTTCTCCCTATATATTCATCTATCTGTAGTCAAGCTAAAAGAATATTATAGAAAATATTATGCAAAATTTTATAATATCATACAGTTATCTAACTATTAGTGCTTAGATTAGTTAAGTTCTATGAGTTAAATGTTTTCTACCTGTAGCTCCCAGAATGACCAGAATTCTCTCAAAAATATGTGGTCCTACTTCAATAGAGGAAGGAAGAGCTAATGAGAAGTTAACTTCTATGCTAGACTCTGTCATCAACAAGCTGTATAAGCTTGAGAAACTAACATTTCCTGCTGCTCAATTTTATTGTATGAAATGGATTTGAGAAGGTGTTCACTAATTTCAAAAACCTGTAGTTCTTAGGCATATCAAAGATGCTGACAGACTTCCATTTCATGGGGTCTCTGAGTCAAATATTATAGTCTTCCAGGAGGAAATGGCTAAGACCCTTTAGGAGCTCACTACAATGTGGCTTTGAGTATAAAAATGATGCAGTAGACATGGTATCAAAGGAACTCATTACTGCTTAGAAAATAAACAAAACCCATACTTATAACTGAAAGATTTACATACTGCTTATAAATAGCATAATCTTGGAAAGGCTACTATATCTTTATGTCTTAGTTTCATATTTATAGAAAGGACTAGGTTATATTTGTTGTGCATGACTCTGTTTCTTGATTCCTTAATGCATGTATGTTTAAATATATATTTAGTATATAGAGAAATCATATATATTAATGAAGTTCCAAGAGTTTAGTGTGCTATTTGAAACTATTGAACTTACTCTATGGAATGTAGTTTAAAACTATAGAATCTACTCTAGGGAAGTAGGGATATACTATATTCTAATTCTAATACAAAACTGGTTTGTAAAGGGGCTGGGGAAATGGCTTAGCCATTATGACATTTGACCGTGAAGCCTAAGGACCAGGGTTCAATTCTCCAGGACTCACGTAAGCCAGACGCACAAGGGGGCACATGTGTCTGGACTTCATATGCAGTAGCTAGAGGTCCTGGCATGCCCATTCTCTCTTTCTGTCCATCTCTTTTTTGATCATAAATAAATAAATAAAATATTTTTAAAAATGGTTTGCAAACATTATGAATAACAAATAGTTTTATTTACCAAAGCTCTCTACTTCTTTTGGATTATCTAATCAAGAAGTCATTTATTAACACTTTATCAGCAATGAAATCCTACTGCAAATTTAGTTCTCAGTGTGTATATATAGTATGGATGCCGGAAGAGAATCTACTCTTTGTTGTCATGTATGGATCGCTCAAGGGGAAGAATGATCAAATATTAGTGATAATAAATTGAATTTTATAAATTATAGGTCCTTACAGAGTAAAATATTGATTGTGGATTTTATTATTCCCTTTAGTAATTGCTATGTTGGCTATATAACAATTGATATAAACAAAACTCACTGACTGCTAATTATTGAGGTTATTTTGAGAAAAATTTTGTGATGAACTAATATATTTCTTGTAATGATGTGATCATATAGACTTACTGACTCAGGAGGGTGAATACTGAAAGGCTATCATTTTTTTTGTGAGAATAGTTGAGGAGTATGATCAGTTTTCCTAGACTTAGAGGCATGGCTATTCACTTTCCTCTTGGACTCTGTGATAACTTTATTTCTGAGAGTATAGGTCATTGGATTCATAAATGGAGTAAATAGAGTATAAAATACTTAGAGCAGTTTGTCTATTGGGAAACTTAGAAAAGGCCACAGCTTTGTGCTTCCTAAGGAAGTTTGCAATAATTTGTGGGTGACAAATGTGGTCAGAAGCATAGAAGATCCAGAGTTCTGAATATCCAGACAGACTACAGAGTATGAATTCAGTCACAGTTGACTAATGTTCCAGCCCACTCCAATTTTTGCAATAACTCTGACATTTCCAGATGAGATGAGAACTGGGGAAAAATACAGCAATGAAACTCAAAGTAAGATTTGTGTATGGAATGAATATTTACTCCAATGGCCTTTCTAGATATTTTAAATGATTCAATTAAATGTTAAGCCTGATAACTTATCAATTGCTCTGACAAAAATGTAAATATTCATAAAAGATAAAAGAGTATTCAAACATTTACTTCTTTGTCTAATACCATTTAGTAGCAAAAAGATTATTCTCCATATATTTTATTTGAAGAATAATTGTGATACCTATAATATTCTATAATTTCCTTTGATATTTACATATCAGATGAGAAGGATGAAAAGAATAGTATGGGTAAGGTTTCACAGGGAAGACAAAGCTTGTGAAACTAGACTCTTAAAAATGGAGCTCTTCAGTTAATCATACTTTCTCATACCATTTTTTTTTTGCAGGCTTCTACCTTTGAACCCAGATGATGGACAAGGCCAATCAGTCTACTGTCTCTGAATTTGTTTTGTTAGGACTCTCTAATTCTTGGGAACTGCAGATATTTTTCTTTGTGGTGTTCTCACTTTTTTATGTGGCAACAATGCTGGGTAATAGCCTTATTGTCATCACAGTTACAGCTGACTCCCACCTACACTCTCCAATGTATTTCCTGCTTACCAATCTTTCCATCATTGATATGTCTCTTGCTTCCTTTGCTGTTCCCAAGATGATTACAGACTATCTAACTGATCATAAAACTATCTCTTTTGATGGCTGCATCTCCCAGATATTCTTCCTCCACCTTTTCACTGGCACAGAGATTGTTTTACTCATGGCTATGTCTTTTGACAGGTATATTGCGATTTGTGAGCCACTGCGCTATACTTCAATCATTAGTCCCCAGGTGTGTGGTGCCCTGGTAATGGCTTCCTGGATTGTGGGAATCATGCATTCAATGAGCCAGGTCATATTTGCTCTCTTGTTACCATTCTGCGGTCCCAATAAGATAGATAGCTTTTTCTGTGACCTTCCTGTGGTGTTCCAGCTGGCTTGTGTGGACACTTATGTTCTTGGATTCTTTATGATCTCAACAAGTGGCATAATTGCTTTGTCTTGCTTTATTCTTCTATTTAATTCATACGTGATTGTGCTGGTTACTATCAAGCATCATTCCTCTGGAGGAGCATCTAAGGCCCTTTCCACCTGCACAGCTCATTTTATTGTTGTCTTCATGTTCTTTGGGCCATGCATCTTTGTCTATATGTGGCCACAAAACAGCTTTGTGATAGAAAAGATCCTGTCAGTGTTTTATATCATCTTTACTCCCATTCTTAACCCAGTGATATATACTTTGAGAAATCAAGAAGTAAAGGCAGCCATGAAGAAAATGAAAAACAGGTTTCTAAGTTTCAGGAGGGAAATTCCTCATTCTTTATAGTTTCAACTTTCCCAGTAGCAAGAGTCATAGATTTTATGACAGACAGCCTGAACAATGCTGCTCCTAGTTTTTGTTTTTGCATTCCATATCAAAGTTTAGTTGCCCAAAATGTTTATTATCAAATATTTTTATGGTAGCATGTATAAAATATATTTAAAATTTTAGAAAAGCAAATTAATGGAAATATTTCTTGCAAAAAGAATGATTATCTATAAAAATATCAGAAATATTTAGGTAGGATATTCAATATGAATAGCCAATTCATTAGAAAAGATAAATAATAAGAGCAAGTACAGATTAGAGAAGAACTGAAAGATAAAGCCAAACACATACAAACAGTAACTGAATTATGAAAGATTGTCCCAAAGTATATAAATTGGCAATACTATATAATCCTTAGAAATTTCAAACTGCTGTAAGAAATTCATGCCTACCTCCCCACCAAAAAAAGTTATTTTCTATAGCCCTAAACCATTCCTACTTCAAATTAAACCAAAGGATGATATTTTACTAAAGAAATCCCTGCATATATAAATATGAAAATGTGGAAATGATGTAAGTACAAATTCTCCACCATCCACCTATAGTAATGCTGCTTGGATAATGCAGACTATATGGACAAGTAGAACAGTTCTCCTAGTCAGAAAATCCTATGAAGTGAGTTCAAAGCTGTATGTTTTGTTTCATACAGGTACTATTGAAACTTAATTCATGGGTAGTTAAAAGCACGATTAAATTAAGAAAGAGGTTATAAGGAATGATGCTTTAATATCTAAGTGTTGTGTTGCTTTATTAGTTATTTCCTTTTTATATTTAAATAAAAACAACCTCTGCCTGCCTCACAAACCACAGTGTTCAGTTGTGGAGCAAACAACACAAACATGAACAAAGGAATGAAATCCACAAAGCTTCTGTTCTCACTGGACATTGAGAAGCCAAACAGCCAGAGAAGAAAAAGCAAGATACCACAGAGACAGCTCGGAACCACCTCCTACTCCCTTTCATGCTGCTTGAGTGACATTCCTGAGAAACATGAAACTAATTGTGATAGTTTGAATAGATTGACCCCAATATATTCAGTGTTTTTGTAGTTTGTAGTTTGCATCTTCAGCCACCTTGCTGGAGGCAGTGTCAATGGGAGGATCTTTCTTTTTTTTTTTTTTTTTTGGTTTTTTGAGGTAGGGTTTCACTCTAGCCCAGGCTGACCTGGAATTCACTAAGGAGTCTCAGGGTGGCCTCGAACTCACAGTGATCCTCCTACCTCTGCCTCCCAAGTGCTGGGATTAAAGGTGTGCGCCACCACGCCTGGCTACAATGGGAGGATCTTAAGGCATGGTGATGGGGGTGAGATTTCAATCTAAAGATATGCAAAGTGTGCCTGGCTAGAGTTCCTGAAGTGTGCTGTGCTGTGCTATGTGGCTTTTGGCTTTTAGGCTTGTGCTTCTCTCTCTGCTTGGATCTGGGAAGGCAAGCCAGCTTCTTCTGCCATTATGGAATTTCCCCTGGATATGTAAGCTTCAGTAAATATCCTTCCTTCATAACTGTGCCTAGTCTGGAAGTTCATCTCAGCAAACCTGAAGCTGTCTGCTACATTAGTCCTTAACATTTTTATTTTTATTTATTTTTGCTATTGTCATATTTTTTATTAAATATTTTATTTCATCCCTTGTTTACTTTTTCTGTTAGTAGCCTTTTCAGAGATTGTTTAAATTGACTTATGAAATTGTACAGAGCAGTTCAAATACATATAACTTTTCATTTTTTCCCTCTCCTGTATTTAAGGTACATTATTTATTGACTAATTTTGTCGACCATATTAGTCTTGCTCTGTTTTCATGCTCCCTTTTTTCATTTCTTTCTATTGCTTCTCATTTTGCATCTGCTCTTTCTTTCTCTTTTATATGTGTAGGTATTTATGTGTGTGAAAGTGGGAATGCATGAATATACATGTGCACATGGAAGCCTGAGGATAACTTTCAGTCATTGCTCCTCAGGAAATCTGACCACCATTTTGGGACAGGGTCTTTTTTTGGCCTGGATCTCACTAATTACGATGGACTGGCTGGCCTGTAAGATCCAAGAATGTTCCTGTTTTCACCTCCCCATGCTGGGAGGTACATTCCAAGCATGTACTTCCACACCCACTATTTTTACATGGGTTCTAGAAAGAAAGAATAGGTCCTCAAGCTTGTTAGGCAAGCACTTCACTAAGTTATCTTCTGAGTCCCATCTCATTCCTTTCTTCCCCTTCCTCTATTTCCTCCATTTCTTCTTCCTCCTCCTCTTTCTTCTGCTTTCTTATTCTCTTTTTGAGGCAGGCTTTCCCTACTGTTTAGATTGACTTGTAGCTGTGCATTCCTCTCCCTGCTTCAATATCCTGAGTGCTGGGGTTGTTTTAAGTTAGCTGACCACATTTCTATTCACTTTCTCATTTCACTCTCTTTAGCTGGCATATCCTTATCTTATTCCTTCTTTACTATTCTTCCTAACATTTGCTTTTTCCCTTTTTACTTTTTTGTCTTTTGCTTTAATACTAATCATTATCCTTATTGTCTTTTTGTTTTCTTTCCATGTCTTCTCTTAATAAGTAGTGTTTTTGTGTAGTGGTTTAAATGTGTGGTCTCATAGACTCAGAATTGAATCTTGAGTCTCAAGTGGGTGAGGTCCTAGTTGGGAAGAGGTATGACACTGGGGATGGACCTCGGACTCCAGCCCTGAGGTGTGTTGGGAGGCAGATCTCAAGTCCAGTGTGGAGAGCAGTTTGAGCTCTGGGGGTTTTAAGCTTGCTTGTGTTTGCTGGCTGTTTGATGATGTCTCTCTGCTATGCATTCATAGGAGTGAGCTATCTTCTTCCTTCATTGATCGTGTTTACCTGGAACTTTTAAGCCTGAAATAAAACTTTTCCTCCCATAACCTGGTTCTCATTGGATGTTTGTCCCAGCAATGAGGAGCTTACTGTAAAACTTAATATACATTATATTGACCTTGACCTTTTATTCCCCAAAAGTTACTAGTATTAAAGGGGAGACTTTTTCATAACTGCCTATTACTATATATTTCATTGCAGGCTTATCTGTCTGCTGTGGTTTTGTAGTGGCGTGCTCAGGGTCCAAGAAAGTCCTTAACACCAAACCATAGGTTCATTTCTAATTTTAATCAAAGAATTGAATTAAAAAGACTGAGAAGGATAATTGTTGAATTATCATATTTATTGAGGAAAGTACAGAGTCAAGGAAAGGCATCCATGTGGCTAGAGATCTCATGTGGAGGGCCTGAAAAAAACTGCAGAAAGAAAATAGAGAAAAGAAAGTTCAAAGTACTGCTGCCATGTGGGGAGCTGGGAGGGATAAAGAACCTAACTGGGGAGTAAGAGCTAGGGGACCCTCCCAGCTAGGGCTGGGCCAAGCCTGCCCTCATCTAGCCAAGGGAAAAACTCACCCACAGCTGGAATTTTCCAAGTGGTCAGAGAGCTTGCCCTCTCCTTACAAGGTATTTATGACCTTATGGTGGTGGGCTCTCTTCCTGCTCAGATGGATTAGAGGGATAGCTGGTTGGTTAGGGCTAGGGGCTAGCTCAGGAAGAGGCTAGCCCTGATACCAAGTTCTGGGGGTTGAATGTCACCAACTGTAATGTTTAAATCCTATTAAAGACCTCCCTCCCTGGGGGAGTCCAGGTTGTTTGTGGAAAAACAAGTCTAGGGAACTAGGCGAGAGATAAGAATTCAGAACATCTTTGATTTCTAGCAAGTACAGACTCTCCTGCCTACCCCCTGTTTTCTTTACTGTCATAGGTCCTGTCACCCTAACTGTACTCCCTTTCATTACCCCCTCTCATGAGAAGACATTAAATGCTGTTAGAAGACAGGGGGTGATGACATCAGATGTTGAAATACTTCTGGCTAAATGGGGGTATAGAAATATGGCAGCCAGAGAGTCTATCTTAGAGAGGGGAAATATTCTTAATAACCTGGAAAGTATATTGATGGAGCGTAGGAAAATAGTCTCGGAAGAAAACACTGGGGTGAAAGAATAAAAGTCAGGGGTTATTGAGAAGTGAGCACACAGTGAACTGGTCACCTTTAGTGCTTTCCTTATTGTGGATTTCTTGGCTGTGGGAAGCATCTGAGGGAACCAAGTTGATGGAGTTAGATTATCTCAGGGACATCTGAGCATGGAGCTGGCTGAGATTTTCTTCCAGAACAGTTTATTGAATGGAACAGTATTACATGACATAACCTAAATCTGTTTCTGTATGGTTTGTAAAACAGATAAGATATTAGCAGAGTTATCAGAAATAGATACACAATATTTAGCCTTGATAATGGTGAATATATCATATATTTTTTTAAATTTTATTTATTTATTTATTTGAGAGCGACAGACACAGAGAGGAAGACAGATAGAGGGAGAGAGAGAGAGAGAGAGAATGGGCGCGCCAGGGCTTCCAGCCTCTGCAAACGAACTCCAGACGCATGCGCCCCCTTGTGCATCTGGCTAACGTGGGACCTGGGGAACTGAGCCTTGAACCGGGGTCCTTAGGCTTCACAGGCAAGCGCTTAACCACTAAGCCATCTCTCCAGCCCAAATATATCATATTTTATATAATAGCCTTTCACAATGGAGCTTTTTAAATTTGTCTTAGAGTTAGCCAGGGCCAAAGTTTGGTACCATTGAGTCATTGGGTGAAAGTAGGGGCTATACAATGTATTTTTGTCTTCAGGACTTATTTAATGTATCCTAGCATAAGTTAGAAGGGACTCACCATTGTTCTCAGTAAAAGGAAGTCTTTTTACATTAAGTGCCCCCTGGTCAGAGTCATCCATATATATTTTAGGTTTGAAAATAACCCTCTTGATATCTATGTTTGATTTTTTCTTATAATAAAACTAGAACTATTAGAGAGGGGATCAACATGTATTAAAGCCTTGTTTGTTTCCCTTTTGGAAAGCTCTTGTTTTGTTACTTAATAGGCCATTCATACAATATTTGAGATATCCTTTTATCTTTGGTTATACATTTCTGAGTGATTAAGACCAAGAAGATAGCCAAATTTTAATCAAAGATTAATTTTGGAGGTCACTAATGGCTCTCCAAAGGAGACGTTAGGGACCCAGGAGTAGCCCTATAGCTTCTCTGACACTAGTGTTGTCTGTTAGAATGAGCCATGGCTGTGATGGCCAAGTAGTTTTCCCTTCTTTGGGAAGCCAGAGGGACTGAGTTCTTCTCAATTATGACTCTCCTGTTTCAGACTGTACACTGATTTTGTTTTGTTTTGTTTTGTTTCTGGGTCTTCATATCCACCCTGATCAGGAAGGCAGGTGACTTGCCAGGAAGCCAGTGTAGAAGTGTCCTATTATCTCCAGTGGCCTGAGAGCAGGGACCAAAATATTGGTTTTTTTTTTTTTTTTTTTTTTTTAAGCTCCAGTGAATCCAATTGGCTTTGGTGTCTACAGAGATTATTAGAGCACTTCAAAGGGAAGTTACACCAATCTGGATGGATGTACATATATAGCACATTTGATTACTGAAAGAGATCTAGTTAAAGAATAACACAAGTAGCTGGGCATGGTAGCACACACCTTGAATCCCAGCACTAGGGAAGCTGAGGTAGGAGTATCGATTGCTATGAGTTCAAGGTCACCTTGAGACTACATACTGAGTTCCAGGTCAGCCTGGACTAGAGTGAGACGCTACTACAGCAAATAAAAAGGCGGGGGGGGGGGGGGAGAATCACACAAGCACAAGAGCTTAAAGTCATTTGTCCAGCCTTTTTAGGTTCAGTTGTCCTTTGGCAGCCTAGGCCATATCTGAAGCATAGAAAGTAGGTACATCTTAATCTTTAAATATCTAGTAGCTATAAACATAGGCAGAACCTGTTACCACTCTTGAGAATAATATACATCTTAACCAATTAATTTAACCTAGAAATTGCCAGAAAAAAGACAAGTAAGACATCATGAATAAAATACATAAAAATAAAACTAGAGCCGGGCGTGGTGGCTCACGCCTTTAATCCCAGCACTCGGGAGGCAGAGGTAGGAGGATCTCCGAGAGTTCGAGGCCACCCTGAGACTACATAGTGAATTCCAGGTCAGCCTGAGCCAGAGTGAGACCCTACCTCGAAAAACCAAAAAAAAAAAAAAAAAAAAAACCACTAAAATAAATAAGAGAAAGACTGATTGAGGGGGGAGGGGATATGCTTGAGAGTGGAGTTTCAAAGGGGAAAGTGGAGGGAGGGAGGGAATTACCATGGGTTACTGTCTACAATTATGGAAGTTATATATATATGCTGGAGGGATGGCTTGGCGGTTAAGGTGCTAGACTGTAAAGCCAAAGAACCCAGGTTCAACTCCCCAGGACCCATGTAAGCCAGATGCACAATGTGGAACCTGCTCCTGGAGTTTGTTTCCAGCAGCTGAAGACCTTGGTGTGCCCATTCTCTATCTCTATCTGCCTCTCTCTCCCTCAAATAAAAGAAATGAATAAATAAGTAATTTAAAAAATATTTCAAAAATCTAAAAGGCTAGAGAAATGGCTTTAATGGTTAAAATCACTTGCTTGCAAATCCTGACAAGCCTGGTTTGATTCCCCAGTACACGTGTAGACCAGGTACAGAAGGTAGTGCATGTGCCTAGAGTGCATTTACAATGGCAAGAGACACTGGTACATGCGTAATCACTATGCTTATCCCTTTAAAAAATAAAAATATTATGGAAAATAAAATAGAAGCTTGAGAGATAGCTCAGCAAGTAAGACTATTGCCTGCAAAGCCTAAAGACCCAAGGTTTTTCCCCATTACCCACATAAAGCTCAGTGATTAAAGTCACTTGCTTGCAAAGTCTATTGATTCTGGGTTCAGTCAATTCCCCAGCCATCTATGTAAAGCTAGACAGACATTTGTAAAAACAACAAAGAAAAGACAAGAAAGACAGTATAAAGCCTTAGCACCTTCATTTAAAAAATCTTTGATTAGGGCTGGAGAGATGGCTTAGCAGTTAAGCGCTTGCCTGTGAAGCCTAAGGACCCCGGTTCGAGGCTCGGTTCCCCAGGTCCCACGTTAGCCAGATGCACAAGGGGGCGCACGTGTCTGGAGTTCGTTTGCAGAGGCTGGAAGCCCTGGTGCGCCCATTCTCTCTCTCTCCCTCTACCTGTCTTTCTCTCTGTGTCTGTTGCTCTCAAATAAGTAAAAATTTAAAAAAAAAATCTTTGATTAGTCCAGATACCTGTGTGGGTACCAATTACCCAGAGAACATTAGAAACAGAATCACATAGCTGGAAATTATTTCTCTCAGATGAGTACCATTGTTTGAGCATGAGGCTGTACCCTAAAATAGTGAATATGCTTTGTGAGTTAATCAATTATGTTATAAGCACTGGACTTGAGATGCCAGAAATGAGGTAGTTACTTTACATATAATAGAGCAGAATCTGGTCATTGTTGAAGCAAAACAGCTAAGCTCTGATACAACCCTTGACAAATCTGTTTTGAAAGAGAAAACACTGTCTGACAGCTAATGATTTTAGCTTAATTTTGGATAGCAACTGATCTTATGTATAATAGGGATTATTATTAACATAAAAAAATTAAATGTCTTACCCATGATTTAAAATTGGTAAAGCTTAGGCAAGCTATCCCAACATATTTTACCTAATAGGAAAAATTAGGGTTCTTTTTTTCTTGTTTTTAAGGAAGAGAGTCAAATGATTCTTTAAAATTTATTTATTTATTTATGTGTGTGTGTGTGTGTGTGTGTGTGTGTGTGTGAGAGAGAGAGAGAGAGAGAGAGAGAGAGAAAGGGCACATCAGGGCCTCTAGCCACTGCAAACGAACTCCAGATGCATACACCACCTTGTGCATCTGGCTTACATGAGTCTGGGGGAATCTAACTGAGGTCCTTTGGCTTTGCAGGCAAACACCTTAATTGCTAAGCCATCTCTCAAGCCCTTTTGTTTTTTGAGGTAGGGTCTCATTCTAGACTAGGCTGACCTGGTATTTACTAAGCTTCAGGGTGGCCTTGAACTCATGGCAATCTTCATACTTCAATCTTCATGTGTTGGGATCAAAGGTGTGTGCCACCATGTCCAGCTGAAATTGAGGTTTTTAAATCCATTTTTACAGGAGTCCTAAACCAATTTTTTTCTGTTTTCTCCCAAATCAGATGGGGTCTATGTGCTTCCTGGAGCAAGTAAGGTCCAAAGTAGAATGTATATTTTCATCCGACAAGGCCAGTTCCCAAGCCTGATTACCCCCAGCATTCCCCCATCCCTCTATATATCTTACATCATGGCAGTGTCATTGTCAAGATAGGCCCAAGTGTGAAGAATCCCACACTTAATCCTGTCTTGACAGCCTAAATGCTCATCTGGGAGGGGGTGTTTTCTGGAACCACTTTTGTTCTCTCCACTTTATGGAAGCCTGGAATATGGATCCCCCACATCTGTAAATGTTTTAGAATGGCCTAGGGACTAGAGGGTCTTGTTTTAAAGATAATCTCTAGTTTTATTACCTTAAATATATGGATCTTTTCCTTTGTTGACAATTGAGAGAGTGATAGAAGAGAGAGATCACTTATTTGATGTCTTTTCATTGTATCTGTTTGTATTAGTCAGGGTTCTCTAGAGGAATAGAACTGT
Source organism: Jaculus jaculus (assembly GCF_020740685.1). Taxonomy (NCBI): domain Eukaryota; kingdom Metazoa; phylum Chordata; class Mammalia; order Rodentia; family Dipodidae; genus Jaculus; species Jaculus jaculus. Next base: position 69,955,538 of record NC_059109.1, on the reverse strand, counting down.
TAGAATGAATTCTCTTAAAAGGAGAATTTATTGGATTGGATTATGGGAGTCCAATAGCAGTTACAGGCCCAAGAATCAGGGAACCCAGTAGCTGCTCAGACAACAGTGGCCAGAAACCTCAGCAAGCTCCAATCTGGCACTGAAAGCCTGGAGGCTTCCTGAAGACCCACTTTTCATTCCACGTGGATCTTCAGTTGACACTGGTCTTCGGTCTGTGCTGGTCTTCAATCCACTCTGGAAGGCAGCAAGCAGCTCTGGCAGCCAAGTGAAAGGAAGGGGCTCTTTCACACAGAGCTTCCTTATATAAAGTCCCCCTCTGAGCGGGCTGCCCGCACTGGGAAAAGGGCTCAATCTGGGGGAAGGACTTTCTCCTTCAGTTACTCCTTCATGGAAGCAACGTCAGAGACCCCCCAAAAGGGATTTTTGTGGATTACTGAACAGATCAGGTTGACAACACCTTACCCATCACAAGTCCACCCCTTATCAACTTGACACCAAACCATATCTCCATACATCATACTTAATTTCCAACTGAAAACAGTAACAAGTTAATAATTCTGCCTAACATGGTATAACTATGACACGTACCAACAGAAATGCAAAATCTTCCCCCCTACACAAAGCAAGGTTCCTTGAGGAATGCTTAGCCTCTAATATAATAGGTCTAATATAAAGTTGACAACAGCTACTTAGTGATATCATCTTAATATTGGTGTAAATATGTACAAACACTCCATATCAAGGTAGGACAGAAACATTACAATTACTGTTCTCATTTTTGTAACAGGTCACATGTCCTTAGTTGGTCTTTGTAACTGCATTCTGCTACTTCCCATTTCATATTTCCTCCACCTTCAGCAAGAACCTCAGCAGGTCTTTGTTCTTTCCCTGGAGAGGTGAGCCATACCTTTCATTCCTGAAGGATCTGTGCCATTTATCACACTACCTCAGTTGCATTGTTGCAGATGTCCATTGACTTTGATAGCAGGGCATAATAACACAAGAGAAGCCCTAAAGGATCTCCTGCACTCCAGATGTACTCTTCCTTACCTCCATTGTGGAGGAGCAGTCCAAATCCCCCTGCTTGGCTGGTTCAATCACCCCTGCTAACAATGTAAATCTTTTCTTAACCTGTTGACTAGAGGTTTTCAGGAGTCCAAAGTGACCAGGGCAAGTCTTAGCTTCCAGTTCAATGGGATGCTCTTTGTGCCTCCTGGCAAAAGCACTCCTCCCTCTGGCACCAAGACATCTGGGTCAGCAGAGCATAAGGTTGCAGGAACAGGAAGCAAAAATTTAGCTAATGAGTTACTTGGGGTGCTGGTAAGTGGGACCATTCCTATTTCCACACCTTGATTCCTAGACCCATGAATCTGGGCTATAAGAGAAACAGTACCATATATAGAATTCTGATTCAGAGCATATATGGCCTGCTGGGGGACACTCCTGAAGCCTTCCAGGCTATTGGCACCTAGTTGGAGCTGTAGCTATTTCTTTCTTTCTTTTTTTAAAAAATATTTTGTGTATTTTTATTTATTTATTTGAGAGTGACAGAGAGAGAAAGAAGCAGTTAGAGAGAGAGAAAGAGAATGGGTGTGCCAGGGTCTCCAGCCACTACAAACGAACTCCAGACGCATGCGCCCCCTTGTGCATCTGGATAACATGGGTCCTGGGGAACTGAGCCTCGAACCGGGGTCCTTAGGCTTCACAGGCAAGCACTTAACCGCTAAGCCATCTCTCCAGCCCTGTAGCTATTTGTTTAAAAGGCCATTCCACCATTCTATCAATCCAGCAACTTCAGGGTGGTGGTGCACATGGTAAGACCATTGAATTCCATGATCATGATCCCACTTGCCATACTTCCTCGGCTGTGAAGTGAATTCCTTGATCAGAAACAATGCTGTATGGAATGCCATAATGGTGGATAAGCATTCTGTAAGCCCACAGATAGTAGTTTTGGCAGAATCCTTACATGCAAGAAAAGCAAATGCATACTAGAATAAGTGTCTATTCTAGTAAGGACAAAATGCTGCCCTTTCCATGATGGAAGTGGTCCGATGTAGTCAACCTGCCACTAGGTTGCTGGCTGGTCACCCTGAGGAATGCTACCATATCTGGGCTCAGAGTTGGTCTCTGCTGCTGACAAATTTGGCACTCAGCAGCAGCCATAGCCAGGTCAGCCTTAATTAGTGGAAGTCCATGTTGTTGGGCCCATGCATAGCCTGCATCTCTGCCACCATGGCCATTTTGTTCATGGGCCCATTGGGCAATGACAGGGGTGGCTGAGGAAAGAGGTTGACCACTATCCATAGAAAGAGTCAGCTTATCTACTTCATTAGTAAAGTTGTTCTCTGATGAGGTCACTCTCTGATGAGCATTGGCATGAGACACAAGTATCTTTATATCCTTTGCCCATTCAGAGAGTTCTATCCACACATGCCTTTCCCAGATGTCCTTCTCGCCAATTTTTCAATTGTGCTCCTTCCATGTCTTGGACCATCCAGCCAAACCACTGGCCACAGCCCATGAATCAGTGTATAAGTACACATCCGGCCATTTCTCTTTCCAAGCAAAATTCATAACCATGTGCATTACCCAAAGTTCTGCCCATTGTGAAGACTTCCCTTCACCACAGTCCTTCAGAGTTGTCCCAGAAAATGTCTGTAATGCTACAGCTGTCCACTTCTAGGAGATACTGACATAATGTGCTGAACCATCTGTAAACCTTTCCCTCGTCCTCTACTCCTCAGTCAATTGATCACAGGACACACCCCATCATGCCATAGGTACATGCCTGGGGACACAAAGCATTGTTATAGAAGTAGAAACCACAGGCATTTGGGTAACTTCGTCATGTAACCTACTTGTGTCTTTAGGGCCTGTTTGAGCCTGATCACATATATACAACTTCCCCTTGATGATGGGCTGCTGCTATGCACATCCAACTTTATGGCCTGGTGGGTCAGATAACACCCAGCTCATAATGAGCTCAGGTCGCATAGCCACTAAGGCCCAATAGCAGGACAAGAGCTGTCTCTCAAAGGGAGAATAATTGTCTGCAGATGATGGCAGGGCCTTGCTCCAAAATCCCAAGGGCCTCCATTGTGATTCACCTATGGGGGCACACCAAAGACTCCAAATGGCATCTCTGTCTGCCACCCACACCTCAAGTACCATCAGATCTGCTGGAACATGTGATCCAAGGGACAGACAGACTGTACAGCAGCCTGGATCTGTTGAAGAACCTTCTCTTCTTCTGGGCCTCACTGAAAACTAGTAGCTTTCTGAATCACTTGGCATATGGGATGTAATAAGACACCTAAATGAGGATTGTGCTGTCTCCAAAATCCAAATAGGCCCACCAGACATTTTACATCTTTCTTAGTGGTGGGTTCGAGTTTAGACTTGTTGCTCGTCAGAATTATTGGACTTGGAGATTTGTCATTGACTAGAGTAAGGCGTTTGACGTTTGCCCTGTTTAAATCTTATATTGGCTGATACTTTGTGGTCATGGACTGAAAGAATTAAGTTTAAAGGGTTTATACTATGCAAAGAGATCTAAAGGTTCCATGCATTCCCTATGAAAATTACAATAACATTAGTGAATTCCCTGTGAAAATTATAACATTCTTCTCAGACAGGATACTCACCACTGCTAGTAGGAGATATTTTGGACATTCTGATGGGTGCTCTTGGCCCTGTGCCCACGCTGTCTATGCTTTCACCTGCCTGTACCCTGCCATCACCTGTAAGCTGAAACCTGCAAAGATTCAGATCATCACACAGGCTGGGACCACTGGTGTGGCACCTCTAGACTGAGGCTAGTGGGGTCTCGGGATCAAGGCCCTGAGGGGACAACAGTGGACGTGAGATTGCATCAGTGACCTTTGTGCACTGTGTTTTAGGGACAGGAGTTTTGATGTGTGTGCATTGGGTGGGGGGGTGCGTGAAGCAAGGAAAGGATGGCAGGAACTTGCAAACTTGTCAGGGTGTGCAGCGGTGCTCCTCCTTTCTGGAAGTTGCTCTCACCAGCTGCTCAGGCTGCATCTCATAAGCCCAGCAGGAGAACAAGGAGCAAGGGTGGTGGAGGAAGGGGAGGCTTGGCGAGGACGTGGCCAATACAAGGGAATGAAGGGCGGTAGGGTGCATTTTTTTCCTGCTACCCACTGTGCACACATGCACACACAAACTCTCATGCACACAAACACACACATAGACACATGCACATGGACACACACACAAGAGCTCACACATACACCCAACACACTTCAGATCCAAAGTACAGGCTTGAGAAATGATCTCTCCCTCTTTTCTCTAGAGAAATAACTACCATTCAGGCAGGCTTCTGCCTCCAGCAGCTTCCAGTAAGGTAGATTCTAGTTCCTAGGTGTTGGAATGGGATTCAAAGCCTCCCCTGTTAACCAGGATCCCTCTTTGCCTGAATCCTATACTTCAAGCAGCATGAGCTTTGCCTAGAGCAAGTTGGGCTACTCATGCACTTATTACTTTTTGAGGAGATAAAGACTGTTCCAAGGCAGAGCCGAGAAAAAGACGCTGCTCTGGTGCAGTGGAGGACTTGCTCTCCTTATAAAAGTGGCTTGTGAATATTGGGCACAGCCCCTAGGCTCAAGGTTTTCTCACTTTTTGAGACAAATCCCTTGCCCAGCTTCCCTGCTGTCACTGGCATCCTTTTCTCTCCTTCCCACCATCCCACCACCCGCACTCCAATGTCTGGGTATCTCATCCCAGTGGCCAGTAGGTGTTTAACCCGCCTCATAAATACAAGCTAGGCTTAAGGAAGTTTGATGACTGCTGCAGTGTTACCCTAGGCTAATTGTGCCTGGCCTGGAGAGGCACCTTCTTAAACCTTTGAGCAGCCTGGGATGTAGTCTGTCTGCCAGGGCCCAGAGAGGCAGGTTGAATTGGCCAGAAGTAGCCAAAGTGGATAGTGACAGAGGCCAACCTGCCCTGCATCCCTGCTTCCCTGCATCATTGGCCAAGGTCCAGGGGAATGTCCTTACTGCAGATCTGCAATATCTGTAGATATGACTGCATTAAGGCTGATAGTGTTGTAAGCCAAAATAACCCAGTCATGACTAAGAAGTGAGGCTGGAAACTAACTCCTGGGAAGGCAGGCAGCAACTGTCTAAATAGATGGACCATTGTGGCAGTTGAGCTATGCTTACACTTGCGTGGACCAAACAGGTGAGGCTTCCTACCAACACCAGTAGTGTCAGTGTTCCCAAGCCGATCCTATAGACACAGGCAATCCCAATGTACCATGTAAGTAACAGGGGGAGCATATACTCTTTAGCCAAAAGAGCAGCAGGGTTTTGTTTTGTTTTGTTTGTTTTTTAAGAAAATTGTTTCCCTTCAAAGTCTTTCTGCATCATCAATGGTGAATTATATGTATGGACAATGAATGGTGAATTATATATATACATATGGACAAAGATAGCACATTTTTTCATTGTTCAATACCAATTTGATAAGAGCATGAAGCTAGCAATTTCATGTTATTTGTTACCTACTGTGCAGAGTGTTTGATTTGCAAATGTAGGACTCTGTCTCCCTTTTATTTCAGAGGACAATATTTTCCTGGAAGACCAAAGGGCAAAAATGAAAAGGTGTGAGGTCTGTTGTTTGACATTTAGAACTAAGTGTCTGGAAGTCTTCTCATGAAATATTATACTATTGTAGTAGTTAAGTGAGCACATTCAACTTCAAGTTTTCATACTTCAGAAAATTAACATGACCACTACTTTCCAAAAATATTCTTTTAAAACAGAAATACTCTAAATGTTCAAAGAAGATTTGCACAGTAGCTTCCCTTACAACACATAAGTTTAGTTTGTTTAATTATTTTACCCTTGTGTGTATTATACAGAAGGTTGGTTTGAATGCACCAGAGATGAACTGCTTGAAGGATCTGCTTATCTTTGTTAGGTTGAAATGGGCTTCCCAAAAAGGAGTCAGCAAAAGAAAAACAGGATGGCTACAGGGAGATATAAGGAAATGGATCATCCAAATTCCTCAAGAATGATGCCCCAAGAACAGGATTTACCACCTCTTCTTTTCTCTTACCAGGTCACTTCTGGTCTCACCTTGACATCAAAGATTTACTGCCCCCTATCTCTCACCAGGTCATTCTTGGTCTCTCCATATGGCTAATGTAAAAGAACAGACATTTACTTCCCTAACAAGAAATTCCTTCCCCTTCCTCACCTTCCCCCAATTGCAAAAACCTATAAAGCCCACTGTCTGTAACCCCAAACTGACTGCTCTGCTCTGGAGAGTCAGTCTTGGCAGCTCATGGTTTTCCCTCGAATAAAAACTTCCATCTTTGCCTCAGAGTGGTCCTTGGTCACTCCTGAACCTTACATGTGGTGCCATGACTCAAATAGGCAGGCTTCTAATTGTCTTCTTGGGTGGCCAGACCTCTTTTTCCCTGACCAGACCACCAAGCTGCAATTCGACCTTCTGAAGGCCTCAGACCATCTCTGCCTGATACAGGCTCTCACACCCATCACAATTCGGCCTCACTGTTCTTCCCTTCCAGATCTCCTCCCTTCTCAGTAAGTGCCCCTCTCAGGTTGGCCTGTTTTGGGGTTCATCCCTCCTCGTGCAAACATATCCTCAGCAAAAGAAATACCTCTGGAGGGATCACCATACCTGATCTAAAGCTATATTACAAAGCCATAGTAATAAAAACAGCATGGTACTGGCATAAAAACAGGAGTATAGACAAATGGAATAGACTTGAGGACCCAGACCTTGGGTCAAGCAACTATAGCTACTTGATATTTGACAAAGGCTCGAACAATATAGACTGGAAAAAAGGCAGCACCTTCAACAAATGGTGCTGCACAAACTGGATGGCCATATGCAGTAAACTAAAACTTGATCCACACATTTCACCATGCACTACACTCAAATCCAAAAGGATCAAAGACCTCAATATAAGACCAGAAACTCTAATACTACTGGAAGAAAATTTAGGAAGTACTTTCCATGATATAGGAATGGAAAAATACTTCCTGAACAAAACCCCAGTAGCTCATGATCTTAAACAGTTACCTAACCTATGGGATCATATGAAGCTGAAGAGTTTCTTTACAGACAAGCATATAATAAGCAAAGCCAATAGATTACCCACAGAATGGGAGAAAATATTTGTGGGTTATCCAACTGATAGAGGCCTAATCTCTAGAATCTACAAAGAGCTCAAAAATCTAAACAGTAAAAAGTGAAACACCCCACTCACAAAATGGGGCAAAGAGCTGAACAGGCAATTCACAGAGGAAAAAATACAAATGGCAAACACACACAGTGAAGAAAATGTTCATCATCCCTAATCATCAGGGAAATGCAAATTAAAACAACTTTGACATTACACCTTACCCCAATAAGGATAGCAAACATCCAAAAATCAAATGAAAATAAATGCTGGTGAGGATGTGGAGAAGCAGGAACACTCATCCACTGTTGGTGGGAATTACAACCACTTTGGAAAGCAATATGGAGATTCCTGAAAAAGCTGACTGTAGAGATACTAACAGACCCAGTTATTCCCTTACTGGGCATCTACCCTAAAACCTTCAAACTACAGGCCAGAGAGACATATTGTGATTTTGTTCTTAGAAAACCTGAAAAATCTCCCCATGTCTTAAAAAATCCACTGCATACAATGTTAATATCATTTATCTAAGCCTGATGTAATAGTCATAAATATTTCTTTAGTTAAGACTTAAAATTGTTCAATGGTAAAAAAGTACTTATTTAAAAAATTACTTTGTGTCTGTCATACTGTCTTTAATGTAACTCAACAATTACCAAGTTTTATTTTATTCTTGAGCTATATATAATCATCCTCAGTCAAGGTTTCACTTAATAATTGTCTCATTTCTGATATCTTAAGTTCATTGCTGATAGAGATATTGATACTTAAAACATGTTTCCTGCCCTAGGAAAATAATCTTAAGCTGTTCTATTTCCAGTTTGGGGGGTAATTGGTATTTACATTGGTATATAGACTAACCAAAGTTGCTTTCAAACACAGATGCTAAGTTTTTATACTGTCTTGTCTTCTTCCTGACATACAATATATAGATTAAATCAATGCCTTAAAGTTGTTGATAAAAATATTGTTTTCAGGGCTACTAAAAAGTTCTACCTATACTTATAACTGACAAATACTTAAAAATAGAAAGTGTATGCTTTCTATGCCCCAGATATAGCTTACACTGTCACCTGACAACTAAACTTAAATATTAATCAGAATGATTATAAACTACTGTGTCATTCTCTAACCAAATCTTCATTGCTAACCAGACTTGCTCTGTACCCTTTTTAACTAATCTTTTTTGCTAGTCAGATATGAACAGTCTCTCTGAGTGAGTAATAACCACATGTATAAGCCAAAAGCAATTAGAAACACTGGAGTCAATAGGATAACCAATATTTTGGTTCCTGCTCCTGGGTCAAGAGGTCACAGGAGATGATGGGTCACTGGAACTTATCTGTCTTCTTGATAGGATAGGATGTGGAGACCCAGAAATGAGTTCCAAGTCAGTGTATTTGTGACAGGAGAGTCATACTGGAGGAAAATCAGTCCTTCAGGCTTCCCAAAAGAGGGAGCCACTTGGTCAGCACAGCCTTAACTTATCCTAGCCGGTGACAATGCTGAGAGTCATAGAACTCCTCACAGGTCCCTGAAAGTCTCTCCTATAGAGCCACTACTGACCTCCAAAATATACAGTTAATTCTGGCAGCCTACATGGTCTTAATCACCCAATGAGAAAAATACAACTACAATATAAACAATAATTACAATATTAGACTCAAACATTAACTCATGCCTTCTGCCTCTGCCTGACCCTGATTAACTTCACCTACCCTTAACCAAGATCCTCCTATTTGCTATTCCTCAGGCCCCCTCTTTCCTTAGCCCTTACTCTATTTTATCTAGGGATAAGTACACTGCCACCTCCGTCACTCTCAAACTTAAACTCTCTTGTGTTCCTGCTCTTCCCCGATTCCAAAATGCCCCTCTGCCTCCTCTTTCCCCAAGACCTCTATCTCTTGCCTCTGAATGCTCATCCTCCCTTTACACCTGATGTTTTGACAAGAATAATAAGCTCTTTTATTCTCCCTTCTGTCTTCTCACAGGGTGCACAGAGCCCATCTCCCTCACCTTCTCTATAACAGGTGTCTGCCAGCAACTACCCAAAATGCCCATATACAGACAGTTATGGACATCAATCAGGCTTATGGTAAGCTCCAGGAAGATCTGCATGACCTAACCTTCTCCACCACCCCATGAATGTCCATCCTTAATTCTCTCTCCCTGTTCAATCAACTCAGTCTTACCAATCACACTACCTGCTTCTTGTGCACTTCTGTCTATTGCCCCCTTGTTATTATAGTCCTTTGTACAATGTCACCTCTACTTCAGATACTCCCTGCTTCTGGAATCCCCTCTCCAAGCTTCCTATCCCACTCTCTCTTCCAAATCACCTTGATTGTTGGCATAAGGACATCTCTCAATGCTGGTCTAGAGCTTTCAAGAATAACTCTATTGTGACAAACCACACTTTGCCTAAGGGAATTTATTTTTGGTGTGACTCCATGCTGTATACTTGCATCTCTCTGAGAACACACTCGGTCCCTTGCACCCCAGTCACTTTGGTACCTAGCCTCTCCATGTTTATAGAGGGAGAGCTGGGAATCCTTCTTCCTAAGCAGGCCTGTGATGATAGGGTAATCCTGGAAGCCTCCATAGCTGCCACAGGACTGGATACAGGAGGCCTGAGCCTCAGCCTAATCTCTTATGAAAGGCTCTCTACAGAACTGAGCATTCCAGTCTGGAGATCCACTGAGACCCTATGACTGCTACAAGAACAATTTACTTCTGTGGCCTCCGTCGTGCTACAGAACCATCAAGCCTAGACCTCTTGACAGCATTTTTCTGAATGAGAAATGCTGTTACTATGCCAACCCATCAGGCAAGGTAGAGGTTGAAATTAAGAAACTAAAAATCCTGGCTGACCAGCTTCAGGTAGGAATACCAATCCCCTCGGAGTCAATGAACATCTTTGGAACAGTTTGGTCCCGGCTTTTGCCACTCCTAGAGCCTATATCTGAACTACTCTTACTACCTCCCTGGCCCCCTGCTGTTGGGAGCTATGAACCAAACCTCCGCCATGTTGACAGAAACCGCCATATAGCAAGTTAAGTTTCTATTTCCTCATCTAATGATCTATTACCAGAAATGAAGGAGCCGTTACGCCTGGGTGACAGCCTTTCCTGGTGCTGCCGGTAATTGATGAAGAAACAAAGAAATTACATTTAACCAGTAACCCTGTGATCTCTGGCCTGGTTATGATTCCTTCCCCCTACAACCCTATAAAAACCTATGTGTAAAAAATAAACTTCGAGACCTTGACAAATACCTAGCTTGGTCTCCTTCTTGTGTCTGTTTGCCTCCCCCATTCAGGTTGGCTTCTCCCCGAGTCCTTGTTCAACTCCCCACTGGCTGGGCACCCTGCTTTCTCAGATGCATCCAAAATCAGGTGGACCAATTCACCCACCTGAGATTCAACCAACTTTTACTACCTGTCCCTCCTTATCTCCTGCCAGCCTCTGGCCACCAAGAGCTGACTCATCACCTGCCCTGAGGGGAGACTCAATTGACCACATCACCCAGCCTGTCCCATAAGAGCTTGTTGACCCCTATGCTCAGCATGAAGACACTATAGAATAAAAGACAATGTCCCCTTGTCATTAACAAAAGGCTAGAATGTTAGGTGAAAATGGGCTTCCCAAAAGGGAATCACCAAAAGAAAAACAGGATGGCTACAGAGAGATATAAGGAAATGGATAATCCACATTCCTTAAGAATGATGCCCCAAGAACAGGATTTACCATCCCTCCTTATCTCTCACCAGGCCACTTCCGGTCTTACCCTGAGATCAGAGATTTACTGTTCCCCTACCTCTCACCAGGTCACTCCTGGTCTCTCCATATGGCTAATATAAAAGAACAGAGATTTTATGCCCTAACAAGAAAATTACTTCCCCTTTCTCACCTTCCCTCAATTGCAAAACCTATAAAGCCCAATATCTGTAACTCCAAGCTGACTGCTACACTCTTGAGAGTCAGTCCTGGCAGCTCATGTTTTTCCCTGAATAAAAGCTTTCATCTTTGCCTCAGAGTGGTCTCCATGATCCTTGGTCACTCCTGAACCTTACAATCTTCATGCTCTTAAGGACTTTAAGCAAAATATAAGTTTATTCTCTCATTAGTAACTCAGATTCATTACTCTGCTCCTGACAGTTGTTTTGAGTATCTTAAAAATTACTCAGGCTTGCACTCAACCAGAAGGGCTCCAGTTAGCATTGAACTGTAGGTTTTCTTATTCTATAGCCTTCCCTCCACCCTGATCTACACACTGGTGCATGTAGTGATGTTAGAAAGGATTGCATAATGTTGTAACCCTGAACTCCCACCTATGATATATAGCAAATACATAATTTGCATTATCATTATTGCTGTCAAAGTACAGATATGCCTTTTGCTTATATAATAAAAAGATACATTCTTTGGAAATTTCATTTTGTTTACTTAAATAGTTTGACTTTGGATTTTAGTATTTGCTGTTAGAAGCTGCCAGTGACAGGTAGGAGACAGAGGGTGCACAGCATGATTGCATCTAATTTTTGCTTTACTTTGGCTAGAGATTTAGAAGAAAAATAATATAGAAGACAGAAATCAGGATACAATACGCAAACAGGAATAAACAGGACAAAATTCCTATATACAGTAAATAAGGGTGAAAATGATTTGCATTGAAATGTTAGACTATGCTGCAATAACCATTTTTTTAAAACAATCTTATATATACAGAAATCCAGGAGGTTTCATTGTAAGGAGAGCCACAAACTAGTATTTTAGCCTCCTGATACCATGTTTTATATTCTGTGGAGGGGTTATAAAGAGAGCAAAATGTTATATTTCTCTACATTTCTTTATACTTAGCCTAGAGAAATAGAGAAGTCAGGAGGGTCTGTTGATGGCAGACAAACAGGAGGCTCTGCCAATGGCAGGTAAACAGAGGCTCTGCTGGGATGAATAGCATTTCCTGGGGCCTGCGTTGTTGAGTAAACTCCTTAACATAAGCGGGACTCCTGGTCACAGGCCTGCCTCACATCCCCCAGGTGGCGCTTCCTCTAACTGACCAATAGATCTGTTTACAAGTTCCTTTTTTTTTTTTTTTTTCACTTTTATGGCTGTAACTGTCACATGTAAGCTGTGATTTAGGGTTTAACTTCCATCCTGTTTTTCTTTTTCTTTTTTTTCCTAACATCATATGGTTATTTCCAATAAAAGCTGACACTGAACAGTTCAAGGCCACCCTCCTGAGATTCCCTCTGAGGCAGATTTGGTATACCAGGCCTTCTTTTTGTTTTCTTTTTTATCCAATAAAACTTTGCCTCACATTCCATGAGTTGAAGGTCTTACTTGTGGGACACCAGACCCCATAACAGGGTTAGATAATTTGATTTAATTGTCCATCTTACCCCACAATCCATATTGAATTCAGGCTCTTGCTGCTAAATTTTCTATGCTATTAGCAGAATCTTTAGACCATTCAAAAGCAAAACAATAAGATCAGGAAAATGAAAAAATAAGATAAACTTAGCAACAGAGTAATTCTTAGTTTTTGAAAAGGGGAAACTGGAATCAAAAAAGCAAATCTGATTATTATTTATTTATAACATATAAAAATATTTCTGAGGCTTTTTCATTCTTAATACTACGTAAGTCAAGCATTGAAATATCTCAAACTATTATGTCAAACTCTCAGAGGACCTTTTAAATATACAGCTAGAAAAACAGAAGGTTTATATAGAAGAAAAGAAATGGCTGTAGCTATTTTTTTTTAACTCAGTAACAGGCAACAGAAGAAAAGTAATTGCTTAGGAAAAAAATAATTTGAGTATAGAAAAATTTAGAATCATATATATATATATATAAAATTATATGTTATTTATAACTATATATAATTATATATATATGATATATAATTATATAATTATAATTATATATAATTATATATAATTTCTGATGACAGTAGATTTGATTTTGAAATTGAAATAATCTGAATTCATAGAGAAGTGATTTTACATTTTCCAATGGTTAAAAAGACATCCCAGTAATCATTTCTAGTTTGTCTTTCCTGTTACTGTCAGTTTAACTGCAACCTTCTTGGAGTCTCAAGGAAATGAGATGGCAATTGAGCCACAGATCCAGAATCCCAGTGAAAATTAAGCTTTATGGTAACTGTAGCATTTGCTTCTCTTGAACTTGTTTCCTCCATAAATATAATCAAAGAATTTTGTTCACTGGATCTTCTTATTGATTGTAAAATTACTAATGTAGGTCTCATTGATTGAAGAAATAGTTAATTGCTTTGAATTAATTTTTAAAATAGGAAAATCATACTATATATTCTATTACATGAATTTTTTATTTGGGAAAGGATACTGTAAATGAAACAAATGACATTATTAAGCATTATGCTGAGTCAACCATTCTGTCTTTATTAAACTGTTAGATACCTTCTCCTTGAGGGATGGTTCTTAGACTTTAGTACACGTCTGAATAAGAAGGGCCTATTACAACACAAATTCCTGGATGTTAACTCTACTGGATCTCAGTCTACAAATGCAACCTCAGAATGGGGACAATAATTTTCATTTCTAACAAATTCCTGGCTGATTCTTGTCTAAGAAGTTTATCTGAGATCCACTGACCTATGCTTATGACAGAAGATTCTGAACACTGACAGGGCTTTAAGTTCACTTGTCTTCAGCTAACTTGCTTATTTTTATTGGCACATATGAAAAAATAAGAAAAAGTGAGCCAGGTATGGTGGCACACACCTTTAATCCCAGCACTTGGGAGGCAGAGGTAGGAGGATCACCATGAGTTCAAGGACACCTGAGATTACATAGTGAATTCCATGTCAGCCTTGACTACAGTGAAACCCTATCTCCAAAAATAAAAAAAAATCAAGAAAATAAAAAAGCATATAAAAGTATTCTTGTGGGCACAACAGATTTATGCGAAAACACACAACTTACAATGGGGGGGGGGGCTGATGTACAAGCATTTGTACATCAGGAGGAGAGGAAGAAAGCATGGACAGAGTGTCTTTATTTAAGTCTGTGTTCCTTTGTTTGTAAATTAGTCATACAATTTTCAAAGGATTTCCATAGGGGTCGATATAAGATATGTTACATACTGAATACTGGTTTTAGGTTATCTAATGAAAGGTGGCCATTCCTGTGAAAACAATCTCTATGCTTTCAAGTTCTCTACCACAGACATATAAAATATCTTGGCAATTTCCCCAACAAGTTATGAAATACTTGTATGTTCTAGTTATGAATGTTGACACTGCTACACATGTATTTATGCCAAACTCTACAGCTTGTGTGTATGTGTGCACACATGTGTGCACATGCATACGTGCACAAAGGTCTCATACTGCTGCAAATGAATGACTTTCCAGTTTTATGTAGGTGGCTGGAGAATTAAACCCAGGCCAGAAGGCTTTGCAAGCAAGCCCCTTTAACTGCTGAGCCATCTGCCCAGCACCTTGTTTTTTCTTTCTTTCTCTCTTTCCTTCCTTCCTTCTTTTTCTTTCTTTCTTTCTTTCTTTCTTTCTTTCTTTCTTTCTTTCTTTCTTTCTTTCTTTCTTTTTTTTTTTTTTTTTGGTTTTGAGGTAGGCTAACAACATATAGCCCATGCTGGCCTGGAATTTTTCCTGTAGAACAGGCTAGTCTTCAACTTGCAATAATTGTCCTGCCTCAGCATCTGAGTTCCGGGATTATAGTGTGTGACACCACACTGCACTAATTATTTTGAGAAGTGTGGAGGATTCAACATAAGGCTTACAGCATTCTAACCAAGAATTCTAAAATTGAACTATATCTCCAACATTATATGTGTGAGTGTGTGTGTATTCTTTCTAACCAAACATTCTAAAATTGAACTATATATTCAACATTATATGTCTGTGTGTGTGTGTGTGTGTGTGTGTGTGTGTGTGTGTGTGTGTTTTAACCTAGATTAAAGAAGAAATGCTTACAAAGGAATAAATGAAAAACCAAATAACAAGCTGTGGCACACTCTTATAAACCCTGAACTGGGGATGTAGAGGCATGAAGATCAAGATTCAACTCCATCTTTGGCTATTTAGTGAGTTTACGACCAGCTTTGGCTACATGATATCTTGTCTCAAAAAAAAAAAAAAAAATCAAAGAAAATAAGAAAACCAACTAATCCTATAAATATTCCAGTATAGATAATAAACTCATTAACCCCAAAGCCCTCACAAAATAAGTTCATATGTTTCAAAAAACAGTTTCAAAGCCCAACGTGGCTGAACAGATTTGTAATCCTAGTGCTGTGGAGACAAAGAAGAGCAGGTGTTTAGGGGCATCTCCAAGTTTGTGACCAGCCTGGACTATATGAATTCCTGTCTAAAAAGTAGAAAATAGTTTGGGGAGATGGCTTACTGAGTAACACAGTAGCAGCACAAGCCTGATACCCTGGATTTGGATGCCTAGATTCCCGAGTTATGGTTGGGCATTGCTGTGGTCAGTAGAAATACAAACAAAGGCTTACTAGATTGTGAAATTTAAAGGAAACTTATGGGACCTGGAAAGGTGAACCTGGAATCTTATTTGTCATCAAAGTAGTGGTGGACTTAATAATCATCAATGTGTATTTTGTTTTTGGTTTGTTTTGAGGCAGGATATCATTCTAGCCTAAGCTGATCTAGAACTCACTCTGTAGCCTAGGCTGGCCTTCAACTCACAGAGATCCTTGTACCTTAGCCTCCCGAATGCTGGTTTATAGGTGTGATGCACTGTACCTGGATTCTCAACTCCTAATGATTATGGTGGGGGAATCCAGTGATAAATCTATCTAAAACATGAATTAAAGCTTTAAAAAAACAAAAACAGTTAATAAATAAGATATCAGGATCAATGATCCTGAAAGGATCATATATCCCAATTTCAAAATATATTTACCACAAAACCAGTGATTAAGACAGTGTGGAATTGACATAAGGGTAAATATAGATAGATGAACTGAATTGTGAATCTGGAAATAAACATCTATGGTCAGATGATTAACAGACTACCAAGCATTTCAGTGGGACAAAAAAATCCTGTTTTGGAATAATTTAAGCAATTAGATACTCATATGTAAAAGAATGAATTTGAACCCCTGACTCTAAGCATGTATAAAAATTAACTCAAAATGCATCAAGCCAGCCTTAGCTATATAGTAGGTTGCAGGCTGCTAGCCTGAAATACATGACACCCTGTCAGAAAAAAGAAGTAATAATTCTAGGACTGGGAGTAAGTTCAGTGGCAGAGCATGTGCTTAGTATACACAGGGCCTTAAAGAGAAGAGTTCTGGGGCTGGAGAGATGGCTTAGTGGTTAAGGTGCTTGTCTGCAAAGCCTAATGACCCAGCTTCAACTCCCTAGTACCCATGTAAAGCCAGATGCAGTGGTGCATGCATCTGGAGTTCATTTGCAGCAGCTGAAGGCTCTGGTGCATCTATTCTCTCTCTTTTCTTACAAATAAATAAATTAAATAATGATAATAAACTAATTTAAAATAATAATAAATTTTAAATAATAATAAAATAATAAATAATAAAATAAATAAGAGTTTTTGAGACAGTGCCTTGGTATGGTACCCAAGGTTGGCTTCAAATTCTTCATCATCCCCCCTCAGCCTTCTAAGTGCTGGGATTATAGGTGTGTATTAGCATGTGTAGCTTGAAGCTGAATTTATTTATTTATTTTATTCCTGAGGATAGAACCTAGGGCTTTGTGCATGCTAAGGAAACTCTTTACCACTGAGAAATATTCCTAGGTCTAAATAACCAATTATATGTGTGTATGTTGTCTGTGTATTTGGACATGCATGTGCCACAGTACACATGTATAAGTCAGAGAGCAACCTCAGGATGTTGGTCCTCTCCTTCCACCTTGTCTGAGACAGGGTCTTTTGTTTTGCCACAGCAAGTCTAGACAGGCTGGCCCACAAATTTCTGGATTTTTCTAACCCTGCCTCACATTGCTATGTGGGCAATCTGATTAAGGACACATTAACCACTTTTTATCTGGTTTGGAGATTCAAACACAGGTTGACAGGCTTGCAGAGCAAGTGAACTTTAACTGCTGAGTCATTTCCCCAGCCCCTAAACAACCCAAATTTAAAAAAGAGTAAGAGGCGGGCATGGTGGAACATGCCTTTAATCCCAGTACTCAGGAGGCTGAGGTAGAAGGATCACTGAGAGTTCAAGACCAGTCTGAAATTACATAGTGACTTCTAGGTCAGTCTGGGATAGAGCAAATGAGACCCTACCTTGAATAAATAAACAAACAAACAAAAAATCAAGAAATCAGGACAGTTCTACAAAGAAGCATACAATTATCAATAAGCACATAAAATTACCCAACACCTGCATGATTGATAGCTGTCATTAAAAAAATATATATCTACTTGACTGGGAGAAAGAAAGAGAAGGAGAGAGAGTGAGAATGAATGGGCATGCCAAGGCCTCCTGCTGTAGGTGCTCTAGACCTGCTCTAGACAGCTCATAGACTATTTTGTATGTGACTCTACATGGATACTGGGGAATCAAACCCTGGCTGTCAGGTTTTCCAAGCAATCATCCTTAATAGATGACTCATCTCTACCCTACAAGCTATAATTTTAATATCTTATAATAAGAACTGCAGATGTAGCCCAGTTGGTAGAGGATTTGCCTAGTGTACATGAAGCCTCACACTTGATCCCCAGCACCACATAAACCAGGCATGGTAGTGTACACCTTCAATACCAGCACATGGGAGATAAGGGCAGGAAGACCAGAAATTCAAGGTCATTTTGGCTACACAGAAAATTGGAAACCAGCCTTGGCTATACTATACACTGTCTCAAAAATAAAACAAAACAAAAATATACAATGTGGTGCCAAGCTTGAAGAAAAACTGGAACTCTTTTTCATTGTTGATAGGCATATCAGATAGTACAACCAGCTTGGAAAATATGTTTTCCAATAGATAGTTATTTCCTGCAGTTGCATTCTAGGGATGCACCCAAGAGAAATGAAAACAACAAAATGTGTACTGAAATGTTTATAATACCATTGCTTACAATATTAAAAAAGTAGAAACAAATGTCCATCAGGTGATCAATAGATAAATGTAATATGGTCTGTTCCTGGCATGGCAGGTTATCTGTCAATAAAAATTAAGTACTGATACTTTCTGTAACATAAATCTTGAAATATATTAAGTGAAAGAAGTCAGTCACAAATGATCACTTTTGATACTATTCCATTATATAAAATGTTCAAGAGCAAATCTTTAGGTAGAAAGGATTTATTAATGGCTATTTATGCTGAGATGAGAAATTGGGGGATGATAGCTTAGGGTATAAAGTGTCTTTTTGAAATAATGAAAATGTTCCAATTCATTTGTGTTGGTGGACATTGTGCAAATACACTGAAAGCTATTGAATTGTATTATTTTTTCCAACTGGATAAAGCATTGGAGCTTATTTGCCTTAGCTACTGAGCATGGATGAGGGGTTACTGACAGGAGCATGAGAGCCCCCCTGCAAATAGCTGCATCACTCCTCCTATCAGGTACATACAGGTTTTTGATGCAATGGGAAAGGAAGAACATGCCACTTAGTGTTGTTTTTGCAACCTCTAAGATTATGGATTGCAAATAAGGCCATAAGAGCACAAGAGGAGTGAGATAAAACACATGGTGTGGGGGGGGGGGATTGTTATTATGTAGTGGAATTGGATGTCCTCCACCTAAGTAGGGATGGTGCAGGTAGTGTATGAACTCACCATACAGAACAGTTCCATCTGGCAGCAGTTGAGAGTAGTGGATGTGGGTTCGAGGAAAGAGGGCAAGCCAGGCAGCCACCCACCAGCCTCAGTGCTTGTGGCCTCTGTCATACATATCTGGGCCACTGAAATCATGGGGGATCATTGTTGAGTCCTGTTCAAAGACTTGGGTGGCATGGGGGAGGGGTGGTACCTCTATGGTGTCAGCTGGTAACATTCCATAGCTGGGATGTGAAAATTCTTACTGGGAACTCCTAATTTTGGGCTGGAACTCCTAATTTTTGGCTTTTGGCCATGCATCATCTGAGCACTTGGGAGGCAAACTCCCTTCGATGATGAAATGGGGTATTAGGGGTTCAGGAAAAGCCCTTGAACCCCAAACCTTGGGTTTGTGCTTGTATTTAACCAAAGAATTGTGAAAACCAAACTGAGAAGGATAATTATATCACAGTTCACAAAAGGTAAAGACCACCATATTTTTGCAGCCAGTTGAGAGTCTTTTTTATTCATCCAGAGACTGAGAAGGGGTCACTCCAGAAATGCTCTCAGTGCAGTAGCCCAGGGGCACAGAGTTTTTAAAGGCAGAAGACCATAAAAACTACAAAGATATCTGTACCAGTTGTAAGTCAGTTTACCTTCAGAACTGCAGGCATTGTTCCACTCCATATCCTGGAATTACCTTGAGTTTACACACCTGGGTCAATTTGTACTCTGTAGTTATCTCGAGTTTATACACCTGAGTCACGCTTGGTGCCATGGGAAGCCCTGAGAACGTTAACAATGCAGACACAACCTTCCTGGGGA
The DNA here is from genome assembly GCF_020740685.1 of Jaculus jaculus. Lineage (NCBI taxonomy): Eukaryota > Metazoa > Chordata > Mammalia > Rodentia > Dipodidae > Jaculus > Jaculus jaculus. Next base: position 69,935,780 of record NC_059109.1, on the reverse strand, counting down.
GTTAGAGAGTTAGGAACTGAAAGGTGCCCTAGCAGGCAAGAAAGTTTTAACTCAGCTATTTTATTCCCGCAGTAAATGGAGGGCCTAGTGAGGACAGAATGGCATTAACTATTTCAATTATTAAATTATTATATTTATTTAGAGAAGTACAGAACCAAAAGAAGGAAAATGAATACACCCACATGGTCTAAAAGCCCATGTGGTGGGCTTGGAAAAACCATAGGGCAGGAAATTACAAGAGGAGGGAATAAGGAGCGCATGTGGGTGATAGGTGTCAGGTGGTCCTCCCCTCATCACAGCCCAGCCTGGCGGAGAAGAGGGGCAACTCACTAGAACTTGTAGGTTCACAAGTGGTCAGGAAGTCCAGAGAGAGACATGTACCCTAGCACACATCTATTTATAACCTTATTATGGTTGGTTTCACCTTTTGGCTCAGGTGAGCTAGAGAGACAGCTGATTGGTCTGAGCTAGAGGCTGTCTCAGGTAGAGGCAGGAGGCGAAGAGGGAGCACATGGCCACTCAGCCTGGAATGCGGGTCCCACAGCCTGCTGGGGAGCAGGGGACTCAGGCCTGTGCACGGGGGCAGTCTGGAGGCAACAGTAATATACAAAGAAACCTGGCGGGCCTACAGCCTGTTTCAGCCACAAGGTGACAGGGTATACTGCAGGCCTCCGGGAAGGTCTGTGGAATAGGGCAGCCTGAGCATGCACACCCCGACTTGTGGTCAAGAAGCAGAACTCCAACTAGAGGTAAAGGTGCCTGAGTGGAAAGACATCAACTGAGGCCTCAAGGCAACCTGGAGGCTCCCAGGCCCCACAACGACTCCCAGCCCCACAGAGGCCCCAGGTGAGCCTGTGGGAGCTTCAGCTGGGCAGCCCTCTCCTGCAGGCAGGGACTCTGACACAGGTGCATGACACGGCCTGAGGAGGCAAGATCTGCCATCTGCTGTGCATCCCAGGGCGGCCACCTCCCCCATACCTTGGAGAGATCAAGTGCTTCAGCGGCTTTGGATTTGTCCCACATGCCTCTTAGGAAAAGGTGGACACAGCCATGACTGCAAGTCCACACAGGGTAGGTTGAAGAGTTGTTGTGTCAAGAGAAACTTTTCAAAGACAAGGTGCCCACTTCACTGTAAAAGTTCCTTGATGGTGGATGAAGAGAGTCCAGAGAGATTCTTTTGAACAGTGTAAAGAGTTATACTCATAGTTACTCTGAGATCAGAGAAATTACAGTTAGCAGACCATGAGTTTAAAGCAAAACACCCACATGGCAGATCTAGAATGTAAGGCCTAGTTTATTGTTGCAGTCAGGTTCACAGTGCTGACAGAAAAACCCAAAGAAGAGCAGCTTGGTGGAGGAAAGGGTCTGGCTTACAGAAGGGAGGGAAACTATGTGACGGCAAGAGAAAACAATGGCATCAGCAGAAGGTGGACGTCATCTTCTGGCCAACATCTGATAAAACACTGGCAAGGGGAAGCTGGCTGTAATACCTATAAGCCCACACCCAACAATATACTTCACTTCTAGGAGGATCCAGGTCTCAAACTATCACCAGCTGGGAACTTAAGCATTCAGAACACATAAGTTTACAAAGGACAGCTGAATTGAACCATCACATTCTGCCCCTGAACCCCATAAACTGATAAATATATATGACACAAGGTGCAATGCATTTAGATTGATTTTAAAAGTCCCCATAGTTTTTTATAAATCCCAGTGATGTTCAAACATTCCTGTAATCCAAGGTCTTTTAACTGAGCCATAATACAAAAATACCCATAATGACACAGAAAAAATATTCACACTGCAAAAGATGGCATTGGGCATAGCAAAGAAATATTCAAGCAATACAAGATTTAAAACAAATAGGACAAACCAACTCTGTAACTCCAAGTCTGACAACTCTAGCCAGTGACAAATCTCCAAGTCTGATAACTCTAACCAGTGAAAAGTTTCTGGAAATACACATGGTGAATTCAGAGATCAGAGGAAAATGACACATGTAACTAATATGAGAGGTTTCCCTAAAGTATAAAGCAGAGGCAAGCAGAAAATTACCTCAACCAGGAAACAGTGCTCTGATCTCCTCCCTTGCCTCTCCCCCACACCCCTGCCCAGCCAGACTGGGGGGAGGGAAGACTCATATATATCCCTGTGACTAGAGTGAAGAGAGGCAGAAAGAGTAGTCAGGAAACAGCATGGACAGGTCTCTAGAGTTGATTGAAAATGGATTCTTTCATCAGATTCAGGTATGTGAGAGAAGAACCAAATAGTTTGTAGAGTTGAGGGGCAGGCTCCATGGCCAGCCCACCTGTGTAGTGAAGGCCACTCATCTTGGCAGCATGCTGCACTGTGGGCAGCAGGGGGTATTGGAGCTGAGTCTTGATCAGATACAAGTTTCATTTCTTGCAAGGCAGGTGGCACTGGTTCTCTATTTGGGTTTCTGTCCCTAACTGCCCAAAAGAAGCTAGCTTTCTCCTGAGTCTCTTACATTAGAAACTAATTTTGGTAATTACAATAATCAGTCTTCAAATTGTGGCCCACTGAAGAGAGGACATTTGGAGGCAGAAGCTTTGACCTCTGTGGTGATGGAGGCCAATGGTCTGACAAAGCACACAACTGAGGTGGTTAAGACAATTCCAGCAGCAGTTGTAGCTACTGTAGTGGGAGAAGGCTTTAAAACAATTAACAAAGCACATTCCTGTAATGGATGCATCATGTGGTTGTGCCATCTTTTCCCTCCCCATTTGTCCCCATTCTGGTGAGGGACCTATTCACTTCCTCAGTGGGGTTGCTGATATTCCCTATGGCATTGTTGTTTATGAATTGTGGGAGCAGCAGTCAGTTATTGCAGGGAGGGCAACCTCTGGCTCTTGTAATATTTCCATCCCCATTTCTGCAAAATTACCTGAGCCTTGGTGGGTGTGTTTTAAGTCTATTTCAATGATGAACTCTCAGGAGTCTCTGGATTTCTGCTTTGTTAAGTGTTGAGTATCCTCAGTGTCTGTCTCCTTTACTCTGGTATTGATAATCAGGCTCACCATGAAAGCAGCACTCTTGCTCATCTCCCCACCAGCTCTGTGGTTTCACCTGGGCCTTGGCTGAAATGTGAAGGGTTATTTATCTCCTCAGGTCAGCATAGGTTAAACGCAATAAGCATTGTTAATTTAGGGAGATATTGTGGATGTAGGCCCTCTTTTATCCAAAGTGGGAGTTTGTCATTGAAGACCATAATCTGTGTATCCATAGGATTCTGGCCTGGTTTGCAGCCTAGCTATAGGTTCCTTTCCACTGACTAGATCTCTTAGCCAATCAGAAAGCCATTGGTTACACACCAAGGCTGTGTGCCACCACTGTACTGGTTTGTATATCTTGTCAGCAGCATATGGTGTCTTCAGCAATTGGGTATTATTTATTTATTTATTTATTTTTACCTCAGGTAGGTAATTAAGGGCTTGGAAAGAAGCATGTCTTGTTTTATAGAACTCATAGTTTTCTGATCAACAGTTCAATATGGGTAGTAACTGATTTCTGGTATTGGGAGTTATAGGTCAGAGCCAAATATTTTAAGGTTAGGCTTCATCCAAGTCCTTCCTTTCAAGACATTCCCACCATGCTCCTGTTGAGGGTTAAATCTTTTAGTCTATCTTAAAGGAGAAAGGTTTATATGGTACCAGATCATTTTGGGTTTAGTTTTGTGTTTATTTCTCCCCAACCTCCCCTTCCCCTCCCAACAAAACCTTCCATCTCTATTGCCTGGGCTTTGAGTTGCCTATACAGTATGCCAACAACTTAAGCTGATCCAGGCTAGGAACTGCAGATGAGTGGAAACATGCAACATTTGTCTTTCTGTGATTGCATGTGCTTGCTGAGTATGATCTGTTATAAGTCCATCCATTTTCCCACAAATTTCCTTGTATTTTTTTTCTTATTACTAAGTACAATTCCTTCTTGTAAATGTACCACAACTTTGTTATTCATTCATCCAATTATGGGCACCTGGGTTGATTACAGGTCTTAGCTATTATGAATTGTGCAGCTATAAACATGGTTGAGCAAACATTTCTGTGGTGAAGTATAAGGTTCAGGAGACCACATAAACCACTCTGAGACAAAGATGACAGCTTTCATTTGGGATAATGATGAGCTGACATGACTGACACTCAAGAGTGGCACACAGTCAACCTGAGATTCCAGATAGTGGGTGTGATAAGGATCTTCAGTTGGAGGAAGGTAAGGAAGGGAAAAGAACTCCTTTGTTCTTTATGCCATTTCAAGGAGCTAGGGTGTGAGACCAAAACAGTGACTAGGTGACTTACAAGATGAGGGGCAGGAAATCATGACCTGGGGGGGTACATTATTAGGCAAGGAAGAGATAATAGCTGGGCAGTTTTCTGAGGAATGTGGATAAATTTATTGCCATCCTGCTGTCCTCAGTGACTCCATTTTTGGGAGCCTGTCTTGACATAACATTCCAGCCTTTTCTTAGTTAATGATAAGAGATGAAGGTTAATTTTTTTTTTCATGCTAACCATAAGGGTGATGAGTTCTTATGGGAGATGCTGGATAATGCAGTCGATGGGTTTCCCTTCAGTGCAGGTGACAAGCAAGCAGTTTTATGGTGGCTAGAGGTGGCAGAGTGGTGAGATTGATAGCACCAGTGTAGCATGTTGTTATGACTTGGTCCTGAATGAAACAGAGTTCTTTTGTCCCATCTCTGTATTGAGCTGGCTTTGGGGCAGTCACTAGCAACACCTGTTATAGAGAAGGTGAGGGAGATGGGCTCTGTGCACCCCATGAGAAGACAGAAGGGAGAATAAAAGAGCTTGTTACTCAGGTCAATAACTATGACATCAAAATGCTGGGCATAAAGGGAGGATGAGCATTCAGAGGTGAGGGATAGAGGGCTTGGGGCAAGAGAGAGGAAGCAGAGGAGCATTTTGAGATCAGGAGAAGTGTAGGAATACAAGAGAGTTTAAGTTTGAGAGTATCCATTGGGGAGGCAGTGTACTTATTCCTGGATGAGATAGGGTAAAGGGTAAGAAAGTAGGGGACCTGAGAAATATCTCTGGTTCTGGCTAAGGCAAGTGGGAGGAGCTGAAGTCAGGGTAGGTGAAGTCAATCAGGGACAGGCAGAGGCAGAAGGCATGAGTTAATATTAGAGTCTATTATTGTAAGTCAGCATCAGACAGGGCAGTCTATTAGTCTGAATCATTGTTTATATTGTAGTTATATTTTTCTTACTATGCTATTAAGACCATGTAGGCTGTCAGAATTCCCTATATATTTTGGAGGTCAGTAGTGGTGCTGTAGGAGACACTTCTAGGGACCTGTGAGTTCTATGACTCTCAGCGTTGTCATCTGCTAGGATAAGTCCAGGCCATGCTGACAAAGTGGCCCTCCCTCTTTTGGGAAGTCTGGAGGACTGATTTTCCTCCGATGTGACTCTCCTGTTGCAGATACACTGACTTGGAATTCATCTCTTGGTCTCCATATCCTCTCTGATCAAGAAGACAGGTAATTTACCAGAAGTGAAAAGTTACCACTGTCCCATCATCTCCTGTGGCCTTTTGACCTGGGAGCAGGAAACAAAATAGTGGTTATACTTTTAGTTCTAATGTTTCTGATTGATGTTGGCTTCTACATATGGTTATTACTCACTCAGAGACACTGTACATATCTGATTAGCAAAACCAATGTGGTTAGAGAATAACATAATAGTTTAATATCATTCTGATTAATATTTAAGTTTAGTTGTCAGGTGACAGTGTAAGCTATATCTTGGACACAAAAAGTATACAAATTCTGTTTTTAAAGTATTTGTCAGTTATAAGTATAGGTAAAACATTTTAGTATCCCTGAAAACAATATTTTTATCAATAACGTTAAGACAATTGATTTAATCTAGAAATTGTATTCCAGGAAAAGACAAGACAGTATAAAAACTTAGCATTTCTGTTTTATTTTATTATTGTTTTTTTTGGTTACTTTGCGTTTTTTTTTTAATTTTTATTTATTTGAGAGCAACAGACACAGAGAGAAAGACAGATAGAGGGAGAGAGAGAATGGGCGCGCCAGGGCTTCCAGCCTCTGCAAACGAACTCCAGACACGTGCGCCCCCTTGTGCATCTGGCTAACGTGGGACCTGGGGAACCGAGCCTTGAACCGGGGTCCTTAGGCTTCACAGGCAAGCGCTTAACCGCTAAGCCATCTCTCCACCCCAGCATTTATGTTTTAAAACAACTTGGCTAGCCTGTATACCAATGAAAGTACCAATTAACCCCCCACACCAACTGGAAGTAGAATAGCAATATAAGATTATTTTCTAGGGAAGGAAACATGTCTTAAATATCAATATCTCCATAAGCAATGAACTTAAGATACTAGAAATGAGACAATTAATTAAGTGAAACCTTGACTAAGACTGATTATATATAACTTAAGAAAAAAAAAATAAAACCTGGTCATTTTTTTAGTTAAGCCAGCCAGATTTTAACATACTTTAGAGACAGACAAAAAGCAATTTCTTAAATAGTCATCTTTTACCATTGAACAATTTTAAGGTTTAACTAAAGAAATATTTATGACTATTACATGAAGCTTAGACAAACTATACTAGCATTGTTTGTATACGGTGGATTTCCCTAAGACATGGGGAGATTCCTCAGTTTTTCTAAGCCCCAAATCACAGTAAGTCTCTTTTCAGAGTGCTTATATTATAATCTCAATGATACTCACCCAACAAAACCATACTGAACAAGGCAAGAACCATCTTAAAATTACAGAGTTTTAGCCAGGCATGATGTATGCTTATTGATAGTCAAACATCATGGACTTTGTATTAAAAAAATTATAATATCCTAATATCTGGAAAAGTTTGATATTAACAAAAAGCAGAGTTGACATATTTATGGCACATGAGGCTACAGAGAGTAAACTATGAACAAAAGATCTGATGACAGAGTTTAAAATAAACAAGGAATATATATTATATAGTAAAGTTTTTGGCTTAAATATGAAGACATGAAAAATTTTATAATTTTAAGGCTTATCAGAATTGGAATATATATATGCATATATATATTCCAATTCTGATAAGCTTTAAAATATATAATATATATTATATATTATTAATATATATTATATTATATATATACTATGTATATGCCATATATATAGTATATATATATATATATATATATATATATATATATATATATATATATATATATATATGTATGTATAAAGTAAGATATTCATCCAACCTATAAGTCAGTTTTTGAAATTAATTTAGCTATATTTAACATACCCAAAGAATAGAGGAAGTGAATTCAACTGGCATGATCTAGTAAAAAAGGACACAAGTCTCAAGGAAAAGACAAGGAATGGGCATGCCAGACCCACTTGCTACTGCAAACAGTTTCCAAGTGTATGCTCCACTATGTGCATCTGGCTTTGCAAATAAGTACCTTTATCTGCTGAGCCAAAAATAAATATATTTTAATCTCTTCCAAATAAATTTTATAGAACTATATTGAATTTCAAAAATAATCAAAATTTCATGACTTTAATCTTTAACTATTTGAACCTTAACCACCTCTACAATTCTGTGTGTGGTACTTTGGTAAACTTGTTCAGTAATGATGTAAGTTAAATCAAAAGTGTTAAGACTCATTGTTGGAGGAATTACATCTTAAATCACAATATTACTTTGTTTAATTTTCTATTACTGTTCACCATTAAGTAAATAGTTTTTAAGTGTGTGACAGATAAATACTGTTTAATGTTTCAAATGTGGTCTTTTTATCTTATACGATAAAAAAAAAAGAGTAAATAACTTCTCTGTGAATTTTTTTAAAAGTTTCTTTTTTTTTTTCAGGTTTGGATAGTGTTTAATCAACAACAGCAACAAAAGATTTATATTGAGGCCAAAGGAAATACCATGTTTTTGGGAAACAAAGAAATGTAGCTCGGGTACATGGAGTCAGGACAGCCCTGATGTAGTGTTTGTTAAAGTAAGCACAGGATTTTTTTTTTTAAATTTTTTATTTATTTATTTGAGAGTAACAGACACAGAGAGAAAGACAGATAGAGGGAGAGAGAGAGAATGGGCACGCCAGGGCTTCCAGCCTCTGCAAACGAACTCCAGACGCGTGCGCCCCCTTGTGCATCTGGCTAACTGGGACCTGGGGAACCGAGCCTCGAACCAGGGTCCTTAGGCTTCACAGGCAAGCACTTAACCGCTAAACCATCTCTCCAGCCCAAGCACAGGATTTTTAACAGATGATTTTCAGAGTTGTTCCTGGTGGCAGTTCATTGGCTGGGCAGAAATCCTGAAATGAAAATCTATGCTGATTAGTTAGTTAACTAGGATAATTCCAGCTGAGAAATGTTAGTGTGGATGCTGCCTTTGTTTGTTTATCCAAATCTGTGGGAACATTCTGGGTTTTGGCCTTTAACAGATGGGTACTGTCATACAAATTTTCGTTCTCTCATCATTCTTTCCTTTCTTTCTATCTGTCTTTCATTTTTCTCTTTCCTTTTTTTTAACTTTTTTAAAATTTTTTTTTTATTAATTAGTTTTGTATTCAGCAAATACAGTCAGTTTGGTACCATTATTATGCTCATCCATGGCCTACCCCCTCCCCTTGGCCCCTCCTTGTTGATGTATATGGATCATGCATTGTGGAGTTACCCCACAGTTATGGGTAAGATAAATGTCTCTGCATATCATGACCCAACATGTGACTCTGACATTCTTTCCACCCCCCCCTTCTTCAAAATTTTCCTGAGCCATGTTGGGTTCATTTTTGGTCTGCTTCAGTGATTAGGTGTTGGGGGCCTCTGAGTCTGTGGTTCTCTGATTTGGTAGGAGTTGATTTTTCTCTGTGTTGATCTCCTTCCCCCTTGTGCTGGTATCCAGTTCACCAGGAAAACAGCACCCTTGCTTGTTTCACCAATTTTTCTTAGTTTCAGCCAGGGCCCTTTTGAGGTATGATGGGGTGGCTCTCTCCTTAGGATCTACATCTATCTGAAAAAGAGAAGCAGATTCTCCAATATAGAGTAAGTTAGCACCAGGAAAAATGAGATAACCCTTGCTTTTTTTTACAGAGAATTTAGTAGGTGTTGGCCCTCTTGTAGCCCATGATTAATGGTAGCTTGATAATGGACAGTGGGATTATGTCTGGATATGGTTCTGACTTGTTTCCCAGCTCCAGCCATGGGTTCTGTACCACTGAGGGGATCAGTTAGCCAAATCAAGAGCAGTTGGTTTCCCACCATGGCTGTGTGCCACTATTGCACTTGTGTGGGCATCACAACAGGTTATTTTCTGCTAAGTAGGTTAGACCATGAGTTTCTTGGACAGATATTGATCATTTTCCCCCAGTCACCCATGTAGCACCTTCTGGCACTAGACATGCTGATGGTCTGGGGACTGACTCTCTTCCAACTTCCAGCCATGCCATTCCATTTTACATGTCAACCACATAAGGTGTCTTCAGCAGTAGGGTCTTACCACTAACCTTTGGTGGGTCATCAAGTACTCTGACAGAAAACTGTCTTTCTTTTAGGAAACCTTGTCTAGTTTTGGTTATCATGATCTTCTTTTTTTTTTTCAATTAAATACATATTCATTAACTACATATGTGTGATCATACTATTATACAATTTATATTTTGCATAGTAGAAGTCAAAAATAAATAAGCAAATATATCAAAGGAATATAATGTTAAAAATCTGAGTTCTGTTTCTCTTAAAGGAATTTATGGATGTTAAATAAAACAAATTGTGTAAGTCCATTTTGATTTGCCACTATAGTCTGCTGGCATACTGGATTGCAGAGTCTGAGGATTAGAACTCTTGCATTGCCCTAGATCAGCTGTTTACTTTAGAAAAAATTGATGTGTGGAGCTAGAGAGGAGGGCTCAGCAGTTAAGGCACTTACCTATAAAGCTTAACAACCAGAGTTTGATACCCCAGTACCCATGTAAAACCACATGCACAGTGGTACATGCATATAGAGTTTGTTTCCAGTGTCTGAAAGAACTGGCATACCCTTATATGATCTCTTTCTCTCTTTCCTTGTCTCTCTCTCTCCTTGCAAATAAATAAATAAATAATTTTTTTAAAAGAAAACATTCATATGACCTGTTGATGTTTTGATGTCTTCATTTGAGAAATGCAGGTATTATTTCCATCTCCTGGTGTAAATACATTGACAACTCACCCTATTGACCACATGGCACCAAAGAAGCCTGATACAAGTCGCAAAGTACTTAATCCCTCTTCAAGTCCATTTTCATGTGCACAGCTGAGAATCTCAGGGAAGGTGGGGATGATGTTCATCCCAGCAAAGATGCCATTCACAACCAAGACTAGCACCAGAAGCCAGAACTGACTTTTAATGTTCAAGATTGGGACAGGTCCTAAAAGCATGAAGCATCCAGCTGTGATTAAGTTTCTGAAAATAAGAAACCATTTCCTTAGATGAGGCATTTTATCACTTAGCAGATCAAATAATGGTGAAGAAATGGCATAGGATAGTGCCAACCCTAGGAAGACAGTCCCACATATCCAGCTGGTAAATTAAACTTTTCCAAAACAAAGAGAGACAGAATGGGATCCAGGAAGCCAAAGCAGGAGCTGAGCGAGGTGATGAGGAGGGCTATAAGGCTGGCCTTGGGCAAAGTGACAAGCTTCCAGGAGTGTTCACCTGGATCCAACCCATAATTGGGCAAAATACATAGGTTGAGTGGGATCATCAGCAGAACTATGCATCCCAGAAAAATAAAAGGCACCTCACAGCCGAAGGACTGATACAAAAAGCCACCTAAAGGAGGACCTAGCACTAGCCCGAGTCCAGAAAAAAACCTCAAGGCTTCCCAAGATGGTCACCACATTATTTGGAAAGGCCTTTGCAAGGATGGAAGATGAAGCAGTTATGGCTGCACCAAAGCCTAGGGCATGGACCATTCTCACTAGAAAGCACATGGTGATAAATACTGGTCCTGCTGGAAGTTGGTCCAACACACCAAAGAGAACTGTGACTCCTCCTGAAAGAAATATTCCTGCTATAAACAGGAATTTTGCTCAAATATGAACAAGATATTTTCCAAACACTAAAGATGCCAACAAGTTAAATAAAGCATAACTTCCAAAGACCATGCCTATCATGGTATTGCTGGCTCCCTTTTTCTCTGCCTCCATGGGGAAAAAGGGTCCAAGGATGGAATAGGTCATCGAACAACCCAAGTCCAAAGAGGCTGCTGATATTAGCACAAAAAGCTGTTCTCTAGAAAGCTGGGTGGAGGAGGTCTCTCTGGCACTCCCTTCCTGGCCATCACCTCCTGTCCCACAGGAGCCAGGGAGCCTGGCACATCGATCTCGGCTGCTCCCATCCACGCTGGGCTCGAGCCCGCGACCGTGGAGTCAGCTGTCTGCCATTGGCCATGGCGCAAGGCTGGGCATCCTGCAGTCTCCCGAGCTTGGGATGCTGGGCCAGGCCTGGGCACTGGGCACCCGCAGGCTGGGGGTGCTGGCATGGACTATGGGGATAGCGGAGCCATGGGTTCTGTGGGCAGCGGGGCGGGCCATGCCCCATGATCTTCTTCTTGTTAGCTCTTGAGATTGGTTGTTTCAGTCATCTGTGTGTAGTATCCATTGAAGTATTCTCTGTAGGTTTGGCTTTGTGTTCATATAATCATAGTATTGACTTTTTTCATGCACAGTTTTCCTTTCACCATCTATTATAAGGGATACTTTTGCTGGGTAGAGTAGCTTGGATTGAAAGCCATAGTTTTTTATACTTTGAAGTGTTGTATTCGAGGCCCTTTTGACTTTCAGGTTTCCATTGAGAAATCTGAGGTAATTCTGATTGGAATGCCTTTGTATGTAGTGAATTCTTTCTCTCTTGATAGCACTCTCTCTTCTTTTCATTGTTAAGAGTTTTAACTATGATTTGCCTTGGAGTATTTCTGCTTTGGTACTGTTTGTTTGGTGTTCTGCCTTTAGGGCTTCATCTATTTGGACAAATAACTGAACTTTGTATAAGGTATCATAAAGCCCTGTATATTATATATTCTCATTGAAACTTTACTCGTGTTCCCCAAAATTGCATTGCTCTTATTCAACACTTGAATGGAGGCATAAATAAATTCTTCTCCTATGAATACCCAAATACTAAGTCTATGGTTCTAGCATCTAATTCTATTCCCCTGTGCTTCACAAAATTCAAGGATGAAAAGAAGAAGGAATTTGTATAACAAACTTCTCAAATACAGTATCTATTCGTATTTTACATATCTAGCTCTATTCTCCCTTTAGGTCTTCAATGTGTTTTGAATAAATTACCATAACCTTCAGGTAGTACTGGGTGCTTTCAAAGTGCTGCTCACCACATGCTGTGACTTAATTCAAATAGAGGATAGCCTCACTTGAGTGACTATTTACTGTGGAGAGGGCTATCATTTTAAATTTTTCACCATTTTTCCTGTGTGGTAAATGATGTAGAAGAGTCATGTGAGTAGCTGGGTAATTCAAAGGTCAATGTGTCCTCCATTCCAAAGGGTAAGCCTATAACTTTTTCTAAGGCTTGAAAATGACTTTATCTCCTGAGTTCATCTCAATGTGTAAATCTTGACATTAGGGGAAGTGTGAAAATTTATTCTGAGAGCAAAAAGAGAGAGAGACTTTAATGTATTGAGGCTCAACATAATTAAGAGTTCTGTGGTGAATTAAGGTGAGCCTTACTGGGGCATGGTGTCTGGGCACATCCCTGAATAGTCACCAAGAATGAGCATATTGTAAAGGAAGGCAATGCTCAACATCAGTGTTTAGCTGAGTCTGGGGCTAGAAGCTCTTCTGAAGCTAGGCCCTCTTGTATGAGTGTCCTTGGGACTGTGCCCCTAGGAACACAAACTTAGAGAAGACTTTTCCCTTGGAGAATCTCTATAGCTTCTGGAATAATCTGGAAATACACAGTGGCCCTGTCACAAACATATGTGAGGATGAAGAGATAATCAGGAATTGCTGTTTCATGCTGAGAAAATGTGACAAAAGTAGTAAGGTGTGACAGGGGCAGATGCATCAAGAAAAGACCATCACTGTGGCCAACAGATCTATCCTTGCTTATTTTTCCAGACCCTTGGAACACAAAATAGCCCTCTTGGTACTCATTAAGCCTGCCTGCAGCTCTTACTCAATTCAGCATTGAGGATGTGAACTTTACATAAGGCTACCAGATTTATCAGTCAGTCAATCATCAATTAATCAACCAACAAGTAATTTTATTAATTTAAAGCATCTCTTTCTTTTGCTTGATCAAATTGGCCAGGGGGTTGTCAATATTGTTTATTTTTGTCAAAGAACCAGCTCTTTGTTTTGTCAATTTCCTTAATTGTTTTCTTCATTACCAATTCATTAATTTCAGCTCTGATCTTAATTATTTCTTTCCTTCTGGAGCTCGTTGGGTTGGATTTTTCTTGCTTTTCCAGTGCCTTTAGGTGGATGGTTAGGTTATTGATTTGGGGTCTCTCCATCTTTGTTATGAAGGCATTTAGTGCTATGACTTTTACCCCAAGGACCGCCTTCATTGTGTCCAATAAGTTTTGGTACGATGTGTACTCATTGCCATTCATTTCTAGAAATTTCATAATTTTGTATTTTATTTTGTCCACTATCCATTTATTGTATAAAAGTGTTCTGTTCATTTTCCAGGTACCGATGGGATTCTATGTGGGCCTTTTGTTGCTAATTTCTAGCAATATAGTATTGTGATCTGATATCATAAAGGGAATTATGTCAATCTTTCTAAATATATGGAGGCAGGTTTTGTGACCCAGTATATGATCTATTTTAGAGAATATTCCATGGGCTGCTAAGAAGAATGTGTAGTCTGTGGATTTGGGATGGAATGTTCTGTAGATGTCCGTTAGGTCAAAGTGATCTCTGGTTTTCTTGAGCTCCCTTACTTCCCTGTTGAGTTTCTGTTCAGATGATCTGTCTATTGCTGATAATGGTGTATTGAAGTCCCCAACTATGATGGTGTTGGTGGTTATTTCTGATTTATTGTCAAGTAGGTTTTGTTTTGTGAACTATGGTGCTCCTGTGTTTGGTGCATAAAGATTTATGATTATGATATCCTCTTGATGGATCATTCCCTTAATAAATAGAAAGTGGCCTTCTTTATCTTTTTTGACTATTTTTGGTTGAAGTCTATTTTATATGATACTAATATAGCTACACCTGCTTGTTTCTTATTTCTGTTTGCTTGGAATATTGTTTTCCACCCTTTCACCCTGAGGAGGTATCCATCTTTAGTGGTGAGGTTGGTTTCTTGAACCAACAGATTAAGGAGTCTAATTTTCTGATCCATCCTGTTAGCTTGTGTCTCTTGATGGGTGAATTAAGGCCATTAATATTTAGGGTAATGACTGTGGGGTTTGATTTGATCCCTGCCATATTGTGTTGTTATATGTGGCTTGGTGTTTTCATGAACTTTGAAGTTTTCTGTGCCTTCTCTGAGTTTAGTTATTGTGATCTGCTTCTTGTGGGCATTTGAGGTTGATTGTTTGATTCTTATGCATGGAGAATTTCCTGAAATACTCTCTGTAGGTTTGGTTTTGTGGTCATATAATTTGAAAGCTGAGTTTTGTCATGGAAGGATTTCTTTCACCCTCTATTATGAGGGATACTTTTGTTGGATAAAGTAGTTTGCTTGGAAGCCATAGGTCCTTAGACTTTGTAGTGTTTCATTCCAGGCCCTTCTGGATGTCAGGGTTTCCATTGAGAAGTCTGAAGTAATTCTGATGGGGTTACCTTTAAAAGTGATGTGCTGTTTTACCCTAGCTGCCTTTAGGATTTTCTATTTGGTGTCAATGTTTAGAGTTTTAATGACAATATGTCTTAGAGAATTTCTCCTTTGGTCCAATCTGTTTGGAGTTCTGTTAGCATCTTGTATCTTGATGGACCCTTCTTTTGAAAGAGGGGCAAAGTTTTTTTCGATTATTTTGTTAAATAAGTTCTCGATGCCTTTAGTCTGAAATTCTTCTCCTTCTGGTATTCCAATGATCCTGATATTAGGATTTTTAAGGGTATCCAACAATTCCTTCATGTTCTGTTTACAGAATTTTTGAAGTTATTGAAACTTTTAAAACATATTTTTATTTTATTTATTTATTTATTTATTTATTTATTTATTTATTTATTTGAGATCAATAGAGACAGAGAGAGCAGAGGGAGGAGGAGGGGGCTGGGCATTCCAGGGCCTCCAGCCACTGCAAACAAACTTCAGATGTGTGTACTTCTTGTGCATCTGGCTTACATGGGTCCTGGGGAATTGAGCCTTGAACTGAGTCCTTAGGCTTCACAGGCAAGTGCTTAACCCCTAAACCATCTCTCCAGCCTATTGAAACTTTTGAACTCTCAAACTGTTTCTACTGTCTTGTCTTCCATATCAGAGCTTCTATCCTCCACATGGGTGACTCTATTCTTGAGAGCTTCTAGGGTGTCTTGGACTTGTTCAATTTAGGTTTGCATTTTCTACTACTTTTCTATGTATAGTTTCCATCCCTCTGTCAAAGCTCCCTTTTCACATCATTTTCTGATTTTCTTGTTGCTTCTTGGAATTCATCTTTGCATTTCCTTATGTCTTCCTTTTGCATTGCCAGCTGATTTTTGAGGTCCTCTTTTTTTTTTTTTTCACTCTCCTTCATATCTCTTAGCTGTCTTTGAACTCCTTCCACTTTCTTATCTATTAGGTTTAGTCTAGTGATGGCAGCATCCACATGATTATTGTCCTGTGTTGCTTTTCTGCAAGTTCTACCAGTAGTTTGGTCAGGGTTGCATTGTTCATAGCTTCATTTTGGTGTTCTGATCCTAATGTCTCTTGTATGTTTTGATTAGAGATGTTCATTTTAGGAATGAGTAATCTTACTGCATTTACTTGCATTTTAGTTTTCATGTTATTTCTTTGGGCTGTGGTCTGCCCATCACAGTGTATGGGCAGGGAGGGTAGGACTGTGGCCTCAATGGGTTGGGGGGGAAGTGGTGCTTCTTGAGGGAGCTGGCTTGAGCTAGCCAGGAGGCAAGCAAATGGGCAGAGTGCTCCTGAGTTAACACTTGGTGGGTGGATCAGCCTGAGCTCATGCACAGCAGGAAGCTGAAGCAGCCTGGTGCTGGATGCTGAAGCAGTCTGAGCTCTCACTCAGTGGAATGGCCAGTCTGAGCTCCTGTGTGGCTGGGAGGCCAAAGTAACCTGAGCTCTCACATGGTGGGGCACTGAAGCAGCCCAAACTTATGGATGGCTGGACACTGGGAAACTGAGGCAGTCTGAGCTCATGTGCAACAGGATACCAGCAGGCAGCAGCATGGCAGACAGACAGAGGATTGGGCCTGAGCTGGCTTGGGTGGACAGGCAGAGTGAGCCTGGGCTTGTGTGGACAGGTGGAATGGGCCTCAGCTCTTGCAGCAGGCAGACCAGTAAGTGGGCAAATGGGTAGAGCAGGCTGAGCTTGCACAAGAGGAGATGGGTGGTACGCATGTGATGGGCAGACGGACTGATGGATCCTGAGCTTAAGTGGGCCAGAGGGTGGAGCCTGCCCAAGGTCACATGTGGGCAGAAGTAGCAGGACTATCACCCCTGTGCAATGAGGCAAGTGGAACTATGCTGGCATGGGTCCCCTTTCTTACAATAAGTGTGGGAGTAGCCTGAAACTTGTACCTTGGGTATGTTGGCTGCTTGGGGGAATTGGGGAACTGGTGGGCTACCCATGAGATAGGGAATCAGTGATTCCCTTTTTATTTCCCTGTGTGCCCTCCCACTGGTGATCTGTTAGAGATTCCTCTCCCCTAAAAGACCCAGTGAACCTTTAATGCCTTGCCTTTCTTTCCCGGGGAGGTGTGATACAGTTAGGTGATCACCATCTTGACCAGAATTCTCCCAACAAGTAATTTTATTTTATTTATTTATTTTTTAGAATTCACATTAATTTATCTCAAAAGATTTATTTTTAAATAATAAAAAAGGATTGAGGGAAAAGAAAAAAAAAACTTATCTAAGGTATTCCTGATGAACTTCAATCACATCTTCTTCCTCCTTTCCCAGTACTTCTGGAGTGTGATTATTAGCAACGCACCAACCTTCCAGGAAAAACCTGGGCAAACTCATTGGAACCCATGGCCTTTGACAGTATAAGTCTTTGAGTTCCTTGAGATGTGCTGTCATTTTTTCTTTGAAGTGAGTCTCACTTTTATCATGTGTACTAACTTTGAGTTGAACATATTCATCTTCCTTCTCATTTCCCCCTCCCCTGCCAAGTACTCCATTGAAGGGTTTGCTTCCCTTTAAATATTAAGCTTCTGGTTCCATGTGAGTGCTTTCTACTGCTAAGTGGTGAGATTGAACTAGAGGAAAACACTGAAACAGATTTCTGCTAATGGTTACAGGATGGTCCTCAATTATTTTTATTGATTATGTACATACTCAGTGTATAAACAGCCATGTTTGTACCAGTGTTAGTCTCCTCCCTGTCTTCCTCCCTCCAAAGGGACCATTCTTGTTGGGGGATGTGGGTTGTGCATTGTGGGGATAGCCATTAGTTATGGGGCAGAGGCAATGTCTCTATGTATACTGTCCCAACTTACGGCTTTAACAATCTTTCCACCCCCTCTTCTGTGAATATCCCTGAGCCATGTTGGTTTGGTTTTAGGTCCTACTTCAGTGATGAGGTCTTGGGAACCTGTGTCTCTGGATATCTCATTTGGTAGGAATTAAGTGTTCTCTGGGTCTATCTTCTTTACCCTTATGCTGGTACCAGGTTCACCAAGAAAACAACACTCTTGCTCATTTCCCCAATTCCTCTATGGTTTTAGCTGGGGCCCTGTTGAAGTCTGATGGGCTGATTCTCTCCTCAGGTTCTGAAAAAGAGAAAACATCCATCTGAAAAAGGGAAGCAGATTCTCCAATGGAGAGTAAACTCAGAACTGAATAAATGGGATAACCATTATTTTAGAGAGAATGTAATAGGTATAGGCCCTGTTATAGTCAAAGATTTGTGGGAGTTTGATATTGGAGAGTAAACTTGTTTTTTTTTGGATATGGTTCTGACTTGTTCCCCTGTTTCAGCTATGGGTTCTGTTCCACAGAGCAGATCCATCAGCCAGTTCAAGAGCAGTTGGTTACCCACCATGGCTGTGTGCTACTATTGCACTTGGGTGAGTATCCTGTCAGGTTGTTTGCTGCTGAGTAGCTTAGACCATGAGTGGCTTGCACAGATGTTGGCCATTTTCCCCCAGTTGCTCATATAGCACCTTCTGGCACTAGACAAGATAACTGTCTGGGGACTGACTCTCTTTCAGATTCCAGCCAGGACTTTCCATGTTCTACACCAACATATAGTCTTCAGCAGTAGGGTCTTACCATTAACCTTAGGTGGGTAATCAAGTGCTCTGACAGAAATCTGTCTTTTTTGGGGGAACCATGTAGGTCTTTCTGATCAGTTTCTCACTGTGGATGTTAACAGCATCATGGTACTTTCCTTCCCTGCAAGGTGAAGTATAGATAGGCAGATGCCATTTTGACTGGAAGTCCACAAGTAATTTTTCTTTTCGTCGAGGTAGGGTTTCACTCTTGCTCAGGCTGACCTGGAATTTACTATGTAATCTCAGGGTGGTCTCGAACTCATGGCAATCCTCCTACCTCTGCCTCCCAAGTGCTGGGATTAAATGCATGCTCCACCATGCCTGGCTAATAATTTTTAATTATTCCTATTTTGTTTTTGTAGACAGGGTCTCATGTAGCCCAGGTTGGCTTCAAAACTACTATGCAGCTGATAATGTCCTTAAAGTCTAGATCCTCTTGCCTCTGCCTCCAGAGTGCCAGGATTGCTGATATGTGTCTCAACACTTTTTAAAATATGTTCCATGCTATTTTGATCATTAATTCTAATTCATCTAGTTGATGTTTATGTTAGTTGTTAATATCACCACCAATGTGAAATCACTGAATTTTTTGATTTTGTCAGGTGATTTATTAAATAGGGCTCACAGCTGTTAATAAGTCAAAGTAGACCATAGTTAGTGTTATGTCTGTAATATTTTAATGTATTTTCAGTTTATAATTTATTTATTTATTTGTGTGTGTGTGTGTGTGTGTGTGTTTGTATATAGGCACACCAGGGACTGTTGGCACTGCAAGAATATCGTAAGTGATTCAAACTCACTGAAGACCTAAGGATAGAATAGAACTAGATATGTAAAACTTCAACACATACACTCTACTTAAAAACAAATGCAATGCACGTGTGTGTGGTGGGGGTGGGATATTCCAGGGACTTTTACATCTGTAACAGATCACCAGATGCTTGTGCTACTTTTCGGCTTTAGCTTTAGGTAGGTTGCTTGGAAATTGAAACTGGCCTGACAGGTTTTGCAAGCAAGTGTTTTGAACTGTTGAGCCAGCTTCCCAGTCCCTTTTTCTATAATCTTGTAGTATCTGTGTCTACCACTATTATAATAGGCAACATTTTGTTATAAGCACTGGTTTTCTTATCAATTTTCTCAAATTTTCTGTGAGTTATATAAAGGAAGGTGAGTGCTTTCCCCATTTATATATCTAAAAGCTCAGCATAATACCCGAGACGGTCACAAATATATGTGGAAAGCTATATGCATTTGTATTTGATTCCAGTTTCAATGAACTTGGGCAAATTATTATTACATCCATTAGACGGCAGCTGTGCACACAACACTGTAGAAAACAGTCCATATACTAGGGCCTAGCAGAACAGGTTTGAAAAGATCACTCTTTCAGATCTCTCCACCACTCCCACCCTCCCCAGGTCCATATAAATATAGACAGAGTCAACACCAGAGAGGTGGAGGAGTGCCCTCAGTAGAACAGGAGTACAGAGAGGGGTTATAAGAGGATAACATGAAGGGAATGGGATCAGCACACAACTTGTTCATTCAGTACTGTTCATAAATAATAAAAATAAATATGAAAAGTACAAATAATAATATAAAAAAGACTCCAAAAATATTCTTACCAGCTTCCCAGCTTTCTACATCTCTCCCATTCTAGCCCACATGTATACTAATATACACAGACACACAGCCAGGGAGTCCATGTAAATATTTTTACTATTCTTCCAGCTCTCTAGGTATCTCCCACCCCAGTTCTGTATCAATATACAAGGGAGACCATGTGAATTCTTTTTTTTTTTTTGAAAGTTTTGAGTTTTTAATGAACTTGTAAACAAAAAGCTCCCATTTCAAAATAAAACAAAAACCTAGATCATATACATGTTTACAGTGAATACATTTATCTAAGCAACATACATACATGTTCAGTTATAAGATGTTAACTAAATTTGTGGCAAATATGCTTTTCTTTAAATATCAAGAACTTTATAGAGATAATGCAGAGTCCTAAGAATAATCTAGTAGTCACTATGTTTTTCTTAAGTCTTCACTTTAGATGCTGTTATTTCTAGCACAGGTAAGCAGGCAGTCTTTAATATCTTTGGTTGCTACCACATCAGCTAGCTTGCAACAAGAATACAACCAGTTAAAGAATGTTTTAAGTGAACAACTTGCAAACCCCAGGGATGGCACAACCCTAAGAAGACACAATTGTGAGCATTTACAACCACCACAACTGTGGCTGAAGACTGTTCATGCCATTCTCTGAAATGAGATCTCAAAGCAGTATAGTTCGAAGAAAATAGTTAACAAAAATAGGCATATGCACAATTTCCCCACCGATCTGTGTGCCAACCATTTAGGTAACTTTTCCACTTGAAAAAATGCAATAGAAAATCATGTTTCACTATCTCAGTTAATATTCACAATTACAGAGGCTACAACTCAGGACACAGCATCACCAATGCCGCCCAGAGCCAGTTTATACTGAAATTAAGTTCTTTACACCAAATAAATGGTTGTCCACAACCAATGGCTAGTGTACATATGAACTAAAATGTCTAGATTTGGGGAGAAACAAATGCTGCTCCATCTGTTCTGCTTCTTCCGTTCCTCAATTCATGCTTAGAGACCTTTCATGTTATTCTTGGGTTCTGTCAGCTTGCTTGCCTGTGAGGGTTTGGACCTGCTGACCCTGCCCACTGGAAGAGGCTGCCTGCTGTGTGGCTTTCTGCTTTAACATTGTCCAATCAAAAGTGTCTTATTGGTGGTTCAGGGTCCGGAAAAGGATGCGGAATAGCTGCCTCAGATACATGTAATCCGGGGCTTCATCAAAGCGCAGCCCACGACAATAGTTTAAGTACATAGCAAATTCTGCAGGAAACCCCTTACATAAAACTTCAACAGGAGTGGACATCTTTTCACTAATCTTTTCATATTTCTGCTTCTTTGTTGCAGCCTTTAGCCCTTGCCATGGCAGACTGGTTAAAATACATCAAAACATATCCTAATGATTCCATATCATCTCGGAGGCTCTGCTCAATACCAAAATGTGTGTTGATGCTAGCATATCCGGCAGTGCCAGTGAGATTTTTACCTTCTCTGTATGGTATGTGTTGCCTTGTCCTATAGTCTCTGTACTTTTTGGCCAAACCAAAATCAATAAGGAATAACTTATTACAGCGACGCCCAATACCCGTTAGGAAGTTATCTGGTTTAATGTCTCTGTGTATAAAATTCTTTGTATGCACATACTCAATTCTACTGATCATCTGGTCAGCTAACATGCCTACAGTTTTCATCGTGAATCTTCTTGAACAGAAATTGAAGAGATCTTCCAGACTGGGTCCCAGAAGATTCATGACTAGCACATTATAGTCTTTTTCCTGTCCATACCACCTTATGTGGGGAATGCCCACCCCACCTTGAAGAATCTTATAGAGTTTGCTCTCCTACAGCACCTGGGGATGCCTGGCTTCTGAGCCTCGAGCTTCACTGCCACCTCCTCACCGTTGGTGACGTTGATCGCCAGGTAAATGTCCCCGAAGGAGCCGGACCCATCTTCCGCACCAGTTTGTACTTCCCTCCGACGACGATCTCGGCCCTGGAGCCGCCGCTGCTCGCCATCCTGCGCGGCGAAGACGGAGGCTGGGGCCAAGCCCGACACCTCTGAGCGGGGATGGAGGCCTGGCGGGCCCGCCGGGCGAGGCTGCGGGGGCGGCCGGAGCGGGCGAGGGCGGCCGCTCCGGCGTCTCGGGCCGCGATCGGCCAAGGGGAACGGCCCGCCGACCGCTCGGCTTCTTCGGCCCGGGCGTCTGGCGAGGCGTGCGGCTACCCAGGCGAGAACGCTCGTCGCGGGCGGCCGCCGTGCAGTCGCTTTCGCGGCGACGTGGCGGGCTGGCGGCCGCGCACTGAGCTGGGGCGGCGCTGCCGCTGCCTCCGCCGCCGGCTCCGGGCCGAGGGTCACTCAGCCGACGCCGCCATCTTGTCGCTGCGGCTCCCCCATGTGAGTTCTTTGTTGAATAGTCCAATCAAAATCTCAACCCAGGGCTGGAGAGATGGCTTAGTGGTTAAGCGCTTGCCTGTGAAGTCTAAGGACCCCGGTTCGAGGCTCGGTTCCCCAGGACCCACGTTAGCCAGATGCCTAAGGGGGTGCACGCGTCTGGAGTTCGTTTGCAGTGGCTGGAAGACCTGGAGTGCCCGTTCTCCCCCCACCCCCTCTCTCTGTCTGTCAAATAAACAAAAGAAAAATTAAAAAACAAATCTCAACCCAGTACCCTTTTCTTAGAAATGGACAACTCTTTTACCTAAAAACATTGAAAAGAAGATCCATGAAGGTGTTCGTTTTCTTTTTTGAACAATAGCAGATAATTCGATACTTTATATGGACTTATTAATATTCTAGGAAGTACCATAATTTTCTAATCTTAATATAATCTTAAAATTATTTCCTATGATTATGTGGCTGATGGCAGAAAACAAAACATGAAGAAATAATATCCATATGATTGCATGGAGGAACAAAACACAAAGCTACACCTATTGTATTACATTTTTATTTTATTTTCCTGAAACAAGTGTCCTTGTTGCTTGTTCTATACAAATATGAGGAAGAAAAAAATTCAGTAGGAATGAGGCAGAACTGTCAGAATAAAACACACAAAAAAAGCAAAAAAGGCACTTCCCAAACCATCTCTAGCCTACCACTAGCCCCAATGACATTCTGTGTATTGAGTAGTCTAGGAGATGAGGTGGAGAGATCAAAACAATAAAAAGTAAGTTGAGATGGAGGAATGGCTTAGTTGTTAAGGTGTTTGTCTGCAAAGCCAAAGGACCCAGGTTCGATTCCCCAGGACCTACGTCAGCCAGATGCACAAGGGAGTACATGTGGCTGGAGTTTATCTGCAGTGATTGGAGGCCCTGGTGTGCCAATTCTTTCTCTCTGTCTCTCCCTCTTTCTCTGTCAAATGTATGTATATATATATATACACATACATACATACATACATGTGTGTGTGTGTGTGTCTGTGTGTGTGTATGTATTAAGCTTCCAGATATATGTGTTGCAAGAAGTGGAAAGATGACACATAGAGCAGCAGGTAGTTTCCTGTCCCCACTGTGTCTCAGGAGATTAAAACCTCAAGTCAGAAGTTAGTCTCCAACCCATTCACACCACCTATATGAATGCACACACGACCATCTCACTGGCATCGCAAGACACACACAGGACCCCACAGCACCTACATGGACTTTTGTTCATGTTTACCTTAAGGCTCCCAAACAGGGGTCTTGGAGATGGGGACTGGGGAGGTCTCACCCCAATGCATCCCAGGGAGCCTGGCCACCATCTAAGACCTCAGTCTACAGGGACCAATACTGTCTCCAGAGGTCATGTGTAGTAGCCAAGGCTGGCGCCCTTCTGCCCCAGGCCGAAAAAAGAGCAATCTTCTCTCACCTTGCTAAGGGGTCTATCTAGCACAAGTGAAGGCAGGCTGGAAAAAATTCCTAGTAAGATCTGGATTAGAGCAGTTGGGCTGGTCTTAAATATTTCTTCTGGAGCATCTACAGTCAGGAGAATGGCTTGAGGAAAAAGGGAGACAGGCTCTAGGCAAGCTCCTAGTCCTGGCTCTATTTAGAATAAAGGACCTGGCACTGTTTGTGAGGGGAACCTAACCCAGGTTTGATAGGCTTTGAAATGTTCTTGCCTGTAATGGGTTATTATTGCTATTCTACCCCCAGTGAGGAGCAAAGGCGACCAGACACTAAAGGAAGCTGCAGTGTTGTCTGCTAGGGTTCTCCATTCAGACTCAGCCTCTGTTTGGAGCCTCAGCACCACAGGCTCTGCCTACCTGGCACCCTTCCCTGAATCCAGGCTGTTTCCAGACTTCACCCTTGGCATGGGCATGGGAGGGTTGTTAGTAATTAAGATTCCTGAATCTGAGTCCCCCAAAGAGCCTGTCCTTGGGTAGAAGGTGAATAGGCCCTAGGGACTATTTGAGGCATGGAGGGAGGCTTGAGTCAAAGCTGAGTGTGAGTCAGGCATGGTGGCACACGGCTTTAATCCCAGCACGTGGGAGGCAGAGGTGGGAAGATCGCCATGAACTCGAAGCCACCCTGAGACTACATAGTGAATTCCAGGTCAGCCTAGGCCAGAGTGAGACCCTCCCTTGAAATTACACACACACACACACACACACACACACACACACACAAAGCTGAGTATCTTCGGCCAAGGAGAAACTGAAAGTGGGTGAGGAGGAAAGGGAGAGGAGCCAAAAAATTAAGGTTATCTTTTTTTTTTGTTTTTTTTTATTAATTAATTAATTTTTTAATTTTTATTAGCATTTTCCATGATTATAAAAAAAATATATCCTACGGAAATTCCCTCCCTCCCCCACACACTTTCCCCTTTGAAATTCCATTCTCCATCATATTACCTCCCCATTTCAATCATTGTATTTACATATATACAATATCAACCTATTCAGTACCTTCCTCCCTTCCTTTCTCTTCCTTTTATGTCTCCTTTTTAACTTACTGGCCTCTGCTACTAAGTATTTTCATTCTCACACAGAAGGTTATCTTTTTAAAGCCACCTAAGTGGTGGATGACAGTGGCGATGTGCACTTCCCTTTTCAGTGGAGGACTGCTCACTGACAGATGCTAGCTGAGAGTAAGAGAACTGGGAAAAGTATGTCCACTTGACCAACTCCAATGAACATGAGATATCAGAGCAGTTTGGGTATAATTGTGATGGACTGTGGGGTGAACTCATCATTAAGGTTATGTGTGTCCATCTTGGGAGTGACCAGAGATTTGAATGAGCAGGAGCTGCTTCTGTATTCATCTCCATAGTTGGTGCTGGGCAAGACCCTGTGCCCTAGGACCTCATGTGCATTGAGACCTCCTGTGATGGTTTGATTCAGATGTCCCCCCATAAACTTAGGTGTTTTTAATGCTAGGTTTCCAACTGATGGAGATCTGGGAATTAACACCTTATGGAGGGATTGTATTCTTGGGGGAGGGCTTATGGGTGTTATAGCCAGTTTCCCCATGCCAGTGTTTGGCACACTCTACTGTTGCTATTGTCCACCTGATGTTGGCTAGGGAGTGATGTCCACCCTCTGCTCGTGTTGTCATTTTCCCTGCTATCACGAAGCTTCTTCCTTCAGCCTGTAAGCCGAAATAAACTTATTTTTTTCTCACAAGCTACTCTTGGTTGGGTGATTTCTACCAGCAATGTGAACCTGACTGCAACACCCCCTGCCAAAAGCCTCCCCATGGGTTCCTTCTGTAACCCAGCCAAGAAGGACTTGCAATGTTAGGGTGCATGAGAAGTGGGTCCCTTCCCTCATGATGATCTCCTATAGGCACTTCTGCTCCTGGTTGCACAAGGGCAGGTGGCTGCACATCTCATTTATGACTGCCCAGCCACCAACAGACTATAGCAAAGCCCTAGTTGCCCTTGAGCACCTGGAGTGCCAGACACTCTGGGGTCCCACAAAAGGTTTTCATGTTGGCATTCTTTGCACAGGCCAAAGTCAGTGATCTTGATATGTCTATTTTGGTCCAGCGTGAAGTTTTCCAGCTTGATGTCATGGTACACCAACCACATCCCTCCTGTGTAGGTCACAAGTGCTGGGGCAAGCTCTGCATTATAAAAGCATGTTTGATCCTCCATGAAGACTCATTCTAGGATGGTGGAAGAGCAGCTCACCCCTGTTGGCATATTCCATCATGAGGCACCTGAAGTAATGGGTCTGGAAGTGTACTTGGGGCAGTGAGGAAGAGGTACCTGGAAGTCTGGGGGACCGAGTGCTCGGTGACCATGCAAGCAACTTCATTCTTGGCAGTGACAGTTCCTGCCACAGGATCTTCAAGGTGTAGTGGTCAGTGGCCTTCTCCCTTACAAGTATGACTTTTTCCAACATGTGCCTTCAAAGTAGTCTGAAATTTTCAAAACCATTCATGGTCACTTTGGCGTGTCCATTGCTGACCATCATACCCATCTTCTCAGATGTGGAAGAGTCTCTAGAAGGCCATGGGATCCTAATATGGGTGCTACGTCCACGGCGACCTCGCCTGTGTAGCAAGCAGAGATGCTTCTGCACTGGAAGAGAGCTGAGGACAGAGGGCCAGCACTCCTCGGAGGGATGCCCCCGGTGACCCCTTGGCAGTCAGTTACTGTAAAGGTTCCTGCTGCCCATGAAGTCATGACGACCTAATTGCTGGCGCCAATGCTGTTTCTTTCCTGCTTTCTTCTAGCTGTTTGTCTAAGAACAGCTAATTCAACACTTATTAGTAATCATGCACGCAATCAGAGTACAAGAAACAATCTAAGCATTGAATGTGCCCCTCCTATGATTAGGGCAATGGAGAGAATGTATAACTCTACTAGGAATAAAAAATTAACTCTAGAACAGTTTTTAGATGGTGTAAAGTAAAAACAGCTTATGATGTTTGAGAACGATACTGAGCCTGAGAATATGAAAGTAGAAATGTTGATCGGTAGTGTTCATAAGAAACATGACAGTTCTGCAGAAAAGGAGTTACAAAACTTAGGTATTCCCACCAGGAAACTTCCTGGGGGATATGTTCAGTACTTGATCAAGGGCAGATGGTGGACTCCTAGAGCTGGAATCTACTTAGTTCCACTCCCCTATGAGGGAGGATATGATGAATTCGGTAATAGATGGGTGAATTATGAAGTAAAAAGGAGGCTATGGCATTCTCTTCCATTTATGGGAACGCTGAACAAGGAAGCGTAAGCCTTGGTGTTTATACAGTCCTTGGGGTATAAGAAATAAGTAACCTGTTATTCACCTTACACCTAGTTTCTGTTTGTATAATGTTGTGGTCAATGATACAAGGCGCCCTTCTTAAAAAATGGGTACAGTTCCTGCCTGATCAACATCACATGTATGCTTACAATAGAACAATACTCAAGATTGTTTAGATTAATGATTTCTGAGATCACTTGTTGGCTTGCTAAGTTTCTCTGTTCAATCTGTATAAAATCTTCATGAAACCTTCAGTAAATTGCAGCAGCATATTCTACCTAGAGTGTGTCTGTCTGTCATTTCCTCGCCGAATCCCGAGTTCTCCTTGAGCCTTCGCCCTTGTTCTCCCTCGGTCCTGATCTCCCCGAGAGTCAGTCCGCGGCATATGGGCTGGATTGCTTCAGGTTGTTTTCCACTGTTTAGGTCTCCAATGTCCATTGTCCCCTCTCATCTACAGAACATACATGGAAGGCCCTTTTGATGACATTGGTCAGGTGCAGGCAGCATATGACAAAGCTGTTGAGCTCTTGGTCTTGATCAGCTGGCATTTTGCTATGGAAAAGTTGTTTAGGGCAGTGAGATCTGATCAAAGGCCTTGGGTCTCTGCTTATACCCAGTGAAGGAGCCATCAATCTTCAGACCAAAATACTGGGGGTCTCCTGATTTTGATGTATTTTTCTTCTCAGCCAAGATATATTCTCAGTTTCCATACCTGGAGGTGGTCCCAGAATCCAAGACCTTTTCTGAGTCTGGCCAAGTTGAAGGACAGAGAGATGGGGATGGGAGAAGAGAGCTCTGATACACTTATAGTAGTAACACGTGCCTACGATTCCAGCATGAGGGAGGCTGAGGCAGGTGGACTGCTATGAATTAAGGGCAGCCTAAGCTATATAGTAAGTACCATCCCAGAATGGGCTACATATAACATCTTCTCAAATAAAAGAAAGTTTCAAATGACATTGGTGGACCACAGGTATAGCTCATTAGTAGATTGCTTGTCAGGCTGAGGCCCTTGTTTTGAGCCCCAGCACCATATGAAACTAAACTAAACTAAAATAAAATAAAATGACAGGTGAACTATATAGACATAATTCTAAGGTCATCTGTGAGTTGTCTGTCAGAATAGTAGGAAACAGTCAAAAAAGGATGAGGACTTCCTATACCTTGGCAGCTAGCTAAATAAAGGAAAATAAAAATGTACAATTTTATTATGCTCCCTCCAACACATAATGATAAAAATGTAGAAGTATTCTATCTCTGTAGGGTTTTCTTAGTGCTCCTATATACACATAGCCAGATTTTATGACAGAAAATTTTTCTTTCACCTTTTATTTTGAGGGATATTTTTGCTGGTTTAGAAGTTTGGGGTGGCAACATGGTCTTCCAATATTTGCTATACTCCATATAAAGCCTTTCTGGCTTTCAGAGTTTCTATTGGAAAATCAAATGTTATTCTGATGGGCTTACTTTTGTAAGTGACAAGTTGTTTCTTTCTTGAAGCTTTTAATACTCTTTCTTTGCTTTCTGTGTTAAGTGTTTAAATATAATATAATGTAGGGAATTTCCTCTCTGGTCCTGCCTATTTGGTGTTATGTATGCTTCTTGTACCTATGTTGGCCTCTCTTTCATAATATTTGGAAATTTTCTTATATAATTTATTGAAAATATTTTTCTTTGCCCTTGACTATAGGTGTTCCCTTTTCATATGCCTATGATTCAAAGTTTTGGTCTTATTTTAAGGTTTTATACATTTATGCCATGTTCTATTTGTGTGTTTATTTGAACTTATCATTGATTTTGTTTTACAAATTTACTTCCTCTGCCTTGTACTCAAGTCCTGATACACCATATGATATATTCTTTTGGTAAGGCATTCTTAGGAGGCTTTAAAATTGAGTTATTTATATCTTTTTTATTTCCATTAGGCTTTCCTGCAGCATCTATGTCTCTCCATTGTGTTTAATTTTCCTTTCTTGCTTTGATTTTATCTTTGTATGTCTGTGCTTTCTTGGTACTCATTCAGGCATTTGATTGTGTCCTCTTTGAACACTCTGAATTCATTCAGTTTTATCGTTTTGTTGATTCTCTTCCACGTCATTCAGCTGTTTGTTCATATCCTCTTCAAGCTTATTGTATGTGTTTATCATCACTGTAGTTTGGAATTCTTTGGAGTTTCCTCCAAGCAGTTTTTATTGGGGGCTACGACTATGGGACTAGGCATTCTTGTTGGGGACATTTTGCCTCAGTTGCCTATGTTACTGGCTTTTCATTGGGGTTTGCCCACCTGAAGATAATTTCTTTTTCTTGCAGCAACAATAGCAGCTCTACAAATAGCAGGACTGTTTTGTGTGCAGGAAGAGTGCTTACCTTGAACCTGAGAGACCTATTCTACCTTTTTCAGGATGGGCATGCATAAGTGTTCTCCCCATAGTTCTAGAATGGGCAGACTATGAATAGTTACCAGCCCCAAGAGGGCCTGATCCCTAATCTGGATGGACATGGGCCTTAGGTCTAGACCTAGGACTGATTTGGGTGCAGGGGGAAGCTCACCTTGAACCTGTGAGGCCAACTCTTCCTTGCTCAGGGCAAATGTGCTTGAGAATCTCCCCTGGGATCTCAGTAGGAAGGACTGGGGAGTGAGACCAGTGCCAAGTGGGCCTAGTCCCTGGTACTGATGGGCACAGCCATCAGTCTACACGTGGGACTGATTTTGGCTCAGTGGAAGAGCTCACCTTCTAAAATACACTTTAAAAATAAAGAGTTAATAGTGTATTTAATGGAAAACTTTCTTTGCCCCAGTTTCAAATTCTTGTGATTCAAATATTCTGTATTCAGAAGATCTGATAGTATGGCTTTTTCTTCAGATTAATTTAGAACCGAACTAAATGGAGAAAATAAACCAGTTTCAGGTGTCTGAATTCATTATTCTTGAGCTTTGTGATTCGTGGGAGTTCCAGGTCTTTATTATGTCATCATTATAGGAAACATTTTCATTGTGGTCATGATTATTATTGACCTCCATCTCCACACTCTATGAGCTTACTGTTGGCTAATCGCTCATTCATTGATTCTTTCTGCAATTAGTACCCCCAAAATAATCACAGACTTTCTAAAAAAAAAACAGATTATCTACTTTGGATGGAATATGTGCCAGATTTTCTTTGGATACTTCCTAACTGTGCTTAGAATAATTAAGCCCTTATTTATTATAAGTTTTTTTTCTTTTTTAATTGACAATTTTTATACATGTAAAATTGTACTTTGTACATACTCTGTTCCTATTACCTTCTCTTGTCCCCTATTCCCCATCCCACTTCCACTGAGCCCCTTCTTTCTAAGCAGTCCTTCTTACACTTTGATGTCTTTTTGAAATATATATATTGTATTTATTTATTTATTTAATTGAGAGAGAAAAACAGAAAGAGAGAATGGGCACACAAGGGCCTCTAGCCACTACAAACATACTACAGACATATGTGCCCCCTTGTGCATTTGGCTTTCATGAACCAGGGTCCTTTAGCTTTGCAGGCAAATGCCTTAACTGCTAAACAGTCTCACCAGTCCCTGATTTTTCTTCTATTTTGCACTCTAACATCCATGACACCCATGTTGCTGGGCAAAATATTATGCAGGTTTTGTACAGGTAATGACAATTGCTGTGGGGTCATACATGAAACATTCACTTTAGGTCTGGTATATATTGTTATAAAGTTCTCCTACCCATCTTTTCCCTCTTGCATTCTTTCCACCCCATCTTCTGCAATCTTTTTCTGAGTCTTGAAGGGGGTATTATCAATGTCTCATTTAGCACTGAGCACTCAACAGTGATTTATTTACACAGACATTGGATTAGTGTGGCTAGGAGAAGAATCTGACCATATGGATTTTGGTTTTTTGAAACTTTTGTTTTGGAGTAATGGGCATGGACTTGGCAGTTGCAACTTAAGATGCCTTCCAGAGTGTTAAGCCTAGTTTTCTGGGCAATTATGGTGACAGTTTGAACATGCTACAGAGAGAATTGTATTGGCTTTGGAACTTTCAAAGAGGAAGAAAAGACAGCAGAAAACTTTGTTGAAACCAGACTACTGGCATAAGGGCTGGCTGCACTCTTCTGATCATTCCCAGAGAGTTTACTCAAGGTTGAATTTGAAAGTAATTTGATGGGCTTAGAAGAAGACATGGTGAGAGACCAAAAAGAGATAACACGTAACTAATTAAACAATGACACTGCCATTGTAGGACAAACCATTGTGAATAAAGGAGGATCCCTGGCTTGGCTCAGATAAGGAACTAACTGATTAAAGTGCCGACCTTTGCTTCTGTAACTCATGCTCACTTGCTCAACAGGACATTCCAGAAATACTTACCTGTGGGGGCCTCCGGCCCCTTGCAAAAGATAGGATCTACAAGCAGTCTGCTGACCAGAGATGAGCAACTAGAAATGTTCCCGTGCACGCCCTCTTGGAACCAATCATTTTAAAAGATGCTATGTGATGTAACCCCTTTTCCCCCTTCCCACTCTTTTCCTTTATAAACCCCTACTTTTAGAAGGTCGGGGCTCTCTCCCACTCCCGCTGCGTCGGTCTGTGTGGATTGAGTCCCTGCTTAAGCTTGACATTAAAAGAAACCTGTTGCTTTTACATTCGAGTGTCTTGGCTTCTGTGGCAGTCCTCTAGGTGACTCCTGGGTGACCGGGGGTCTTGGCTCCTGGTCAGGGGTCTTGGCACAACAATGGAACTGACAGATAAAAAAGTTAAAGTTGGAAAACTCATTCAAGTTTAAAATTAGTGGATCAGAGACAGTTTTTAGGTTATCAAAGCTCCTATTTT
The DNA here is from genome assembly GCF_020740685.1 of Jaculus jaculus. NCBI lineage: Eukaryota > Metazoa > Chordata > Mammalia > Rodentia > Dipodidae > Jaculus > Jaculus jaculus. The sequence continues at coordinate 69,903,751 of NC_059109.1, read as the reverse complement.
TAAGGATGGAGAATTCCTTTACATTGAAACAATGGAAAGATGCCTGGGGTGATTTTGCCAAGGAAAGACTGAATGAATAGGTATGAAAATTCTTTTGAAAGGAGGTAACTGAAAGATCACCTACTCTTTTAGATCACATTTATTTCATCAAAGTTGCTGTGTTACTGCATACTTGGTCTTGGTTTTGGAAATATGAAAAATGTGTGAATGCAGTTCTAAGAGCCACTGGTGAGATGTGGAATATGGAACAAGGAATGATGTCCCTGGTAGTCTAGTAAAGCCGTGAGAAGATGGGCCATATTTTGCAATGGAGACTCAAAGATTCTTTGAATATACCAGGACTATGCAATGTAGGCTTGGGATGGAAGTCTAACTTAGCTACTCAGCCCAGTTGAAAGGGTACAATGAGAAAATTCAGTAACTGTCATCACTAGGTATGGATATTGAAGTTGAAATGAAAATGTGTGATGTTTACCTAATGGTTTTTGAGTTGCATTAGTCCAGACTCTTCTTGTTATTTCTTATAGCCATTTAAATGTTTGCTTTGTGCCATTATGTGTTGGAAATATTTAATTTGTTTTGATTTTACAGCACTCAGAGTTAAGAGACCGTCTTAAAGTTGATAAATATTATGGGGCCTTTGAAATTGGATTGAATATAATTTGCAATGTGAAATGGTCATAAATTTATTTGGGACCAGGGAAAGATGTTGTTAGTTTGAATATATTTTCCTCAGACTTAGTTGTTCTATTAAAACTGAGTTTGCAGATTCTGCTGCTAGCAATCAGACTCCGCTGCAGGGGAAGGGGGGCAGTACCCTTGGTGGAAGATCTAAATTCTAGCCTAAAGGTAAGCAGAGAGTTTCTGAGTTCTGGCTGTGCTTGCTTGATGTGTTGGATGTTTGGTGGTGTCTCTGCTTGGATTTATGAATGGGAGCCACCTTCTTCAATAATTTGATGGAAATTACTCGGAACTTGTAAGCTTGAAATAAATACACAAACAACCAAAAAAAAAAAAAAAAAAGTACAAAGAAAAGGAATCAAGCCATCCAGAAAGTAGGCTATGTAACTGAACAGAGAGTTTTCAAAGGAAGAAATAAAAATGGGTTAATAAATATCTATAAAAGTTCTCAACATCCTTGGTCTTTAGTGAAATGCAGATTAAAAATGCTTTGAAATTTTATTTTATTCCACCAGATGGCTGTCATCAACCCCCCCCCCCAAAAAAAACAAAAAACAAATGACAACAAATTCAGATGAAAATGTGGAGGAAGAGAAGCTCTTATTCACTGTTTACAGGAGTATAAATTGTAATAGTCTCTATGTAAAAAATGTAGAATTCCTAAAAAAGCTAAAAGTTAGACCATCATATCACCCAAGTATATAACTCCTGCCATATATCCAAAGGACTCTATCTCACACCATAGAGAACTTTGCACATTACTGTTCACTGCTGCTCTATTTCTAATAGCTAGAAAGGGGAACCAACCTATATGTCTGTCAACTAATGGATGAATAATGCAAATGTGGCATACATACAGAATGAAATTTTATTCAGATATGAAAATGAAATTATTAAGTTCGTAGGAAAACAGAAGGAACTTGAAGATTTTGTACTAAGTAAAATAATTCAGGACCAGAATCAAAAACAAAACACCATATGTTTTCCCTCATATGTGAATCCTAGCTCCAAATATCCAGAAGTGTGTGTTTAATTTATAGTATCTATAGAGACCAGGAAGTTAGGAAACATCAGAGTTAGGATGGGGTAGGTAAGAATCCTCAAGGGGAGGACATGGAAAACAAGTGTTAACAAAGTATTGGGGAATGGGATACCGGGGCTGTAACATGTTAATCAGGGATGAGGGTATGGAGGGGATGTGTGAAGAAAGATAGTGGGAGGAGCATTAATTAAAATGTAGGAGATATGAATCATGTGTGGTGACACATGCCTTCAATTCCAGCACATGGGAGGCAGAGGTAGGAGGCTCTCTGTGAGTTCAAAGCCAGCCTGAGACTACATAGTGTATTCCAGGACAGCCTGGGCTAGAGCGAGAAGCTACCTTGAAAATCAAACAAACAAACAAAACAAAAAACCTCAGGAGATATTAACAAAATCCATATGGAAATCAACTACCTTATAAACTAATCAAAAATACAAGTTAATAATAGAATAAATGGAAGTACCCTGAACAGATGGATAATTCTGCTCCCAGAAGCCAAGGATACCTCCTTATGAGTCATTGGCCAGGGAAGTTCCAGAGTCCCCAAGATATCATTGATGTTCTTTGATGCCCACCAGAGCTGAACAGTAAAAAAACCATATTGAAAATACTTCATATCCTATTGTTGCAGGATGTAGAGAAATCAAACTGGTACTGAACTAGAATATACCTCTTTATTGGCTAGTTCACATAATGCCTGAAGGTGCTATGCAAGCTGCTAGGGAAGAAAAGACATCCAAGCCTCATCCAATGGTGGGTCCTGTGTGCTACAATACTGACCTTCCAGTCAGGGGGTGCCCAATAGTGAAATGAGAACTGCTGTGTTAGAGGGAATGAGCCTTATACTGTAAAATAGGTCAACAGCACATGACTTGAGAGGCCACAGGCTGTAGGCCAAGGATCTTATACTGTTGTTTAGGTTAATAGATGTGATGTTAAATTGTCTTATTACCACATATCAGTGCTGGCTGCAGCCTTGAACAGAAAAAAATAAAACACAAACTACTTTTTTCAATGGCCTGTGTTTAATACAGAGTATCATTGTGGTTACTGGTAACCCTGGAGCCTCTGTGCATCAGTTTCCAAGGAGTGTCCAGGCAACTGTGGAGCAGGGTCTTGAGCAGCTGTAAGTGTGTCAGTAAGAAACACCCAGGAGACAGCTTCAGAGCAGCTCATTTATTTACCAAGGGAATGGGTTTATGAGCATGTGTGAAAGGGTGGGAAGGGGACTGGCTATGTGAAGGCTGCTGGCTGATACCTCATTAACATATAGGGATGTGCTGGGCTATTGGCAATAGGTCACAAGCCAAACCTATGTCTTATCAGGATATCCAGGTGCCCCGGGCTGGCGGGGAGGGAGCAGCCTCACTCCTGCCTGTCTCAAGGTAAGATCTAGGCTTGCTGCAACCTCCTGGGGGAGGAAGCCTGCTGGTCTTGAGGTAAGATTTATCAGGGTCTAGGCCTACTGCTACCTCCTGTAGCCTGGGGCCCTTAGCCATGCCTGACAGTTCAGGCTTGCTTTAACCTTCAGTGGCCTGGGACCCTTACTTGTGCCTGACATATCATAAGTGTTAAAAATGTTGAAAATTAGTGACTACTAGGTGCTCAGCCTTACATGGGCATCTATATCATCCTACCTCAAGCATGCCTCAGGTAAAGCATGGAAGTGGAGGCAAAAAGGGCCTAAGAGCTGGAAGGTGGGGTTGTGGGCTATGAAACTCTCACCTGAACATGACATGCCATTGTACTCAAAAGTTGACAACAGCTGTGCTTATCTACACAGTATCTATACAAGGTAGGGCCAAATCACCATTATGTCATGGGTGGGGGTGGAGCTAATGAATCCCAATCCCTTCTTCATGTGTGACTAACAGTAAAAGATTACTAAGGAGTAGAAGTCATCCTCTTTAAGGAGGTATACACTTATAGGTGGAGGAGCAGAATGGCTTCAGAGGGCTTGAAAGGGAGATGAGAAGACAATAGAGGTCTATATGATCAAATTACAATATGTAAGTTTGAAATATAAAAGAAAAAGAAAGTTACTGAGTCATATACTTAGAATATATACAGTCTCCCACATCATATGTACCAGAGTAAAGTTACTGTAAAATACAAGATGACAAAAGAGTGTAAGTACAATTGAAATGACTAATAGCAGTGGTTCAAACCTCATAAGCAGAACAGTGAGCTGACCAAGATTACATGACTTTTTGGATGATGCTGACACAATTAGGCTATTCTTTCATATCTAGACTTTTTATTGTTATACATCTATTATCATAAACATGATATGATTAGTTTTATAGTTGAAGTGAAATGCTAATAATGATGGAGCTCAAGCTCAAGTAAACACAATTTACTAGTATTATAATCAAAGAAATAACTTTTACTTATTTGTTTAGATGCACATGTGCAAGCAAATCCCAGATTGCTTATGACATTTCCTGTGTATGCTTTTAGACATTTTATTTCTTTCAGGGAAACTACAGCTAAGTGTACACTGTATTTGACACCATTTTTGTATTTCGTACAACAGGTGGCATTTCTCCACTCAGACTGTATTACAGGAATAAGGGACAGAAGCTAGATTCCAGGTGACACTGTGATATTTTGTTAGGATTGCACCATATAGTACTTCTTGCTGTGTTTCATATGGTGCTATTTATTGCATGCACTTATATGTCCAAATTTGTGAATAAATGCAAACATGTGGGAAGGCAGACACTAAATTGCTAAAATTATCTTCAGGGAAGAGAGTGAGATTGGGGCTAGCTATTCACGGCAACCCTACTTCCTTACTCCTTCTTGTAAGAAGAGTACACTCATAATAAACTACCTATATAGTAGTCTCACTTTAGGCTATGCTCATGGAAAGTCCATCTTGGTCATTTAGTTTCATCTGGGGGCATCACCATATACATACAGATACACACACACACACACACACACACATATACATATGTATATATATGACAATGATTTTCTTCATAATTAATTTTTTAGATCTAACATGTAGAGCTAAATTTCAATGTAAATAATGAATTCTAAAACTTAAGAATACTTTCTCATCCCAATAATCAGTTGTTTATTATCTCAGGTATTTCAGATAAATAAAATGGATGGAGGAAATCAATCTGTAGTATTAGAATTTGTGCTTCTTGGACTTGGTCACTCACAAAATATATACATTTTACTTTTCATAATTCTTTCTGCTCTACCTGATCATTGTACCTGGAAATATCATCATCATAACCTTAATCATCATTGATGGCCACCTTCATACACCCATGTGCTTCTTGGCCAACTTGTCCTTTGTGGATATGTGGCTTTCCTCTAATACCACTTCTAAGATGCTCATGGACTTTCTCAGGGAGACCAAGACAATGTCTTTTGCAGGCTGCATGTCCCAGATCTTCCTTTCCCAATTTATTGCAGCACTAGAGATGGTGCTTCTGGTGGTAATGGCTTATGACTGCTACGTGGCCATCTGCAAGCCACTCCACTACTTCCCCATTATGAGCTTGCACAATTGCATTGGTGGTAATGGCTGCCTGGGCCACTGACATTGTGCATGCCATAAGTCAGCTTATTGAAATTGTGCCCCTACAATTCTGTGGTGCCCAGAAAATTTAAATTACCCTTAACAAAGACCATCTATTTGACTAGAAAACACTTTAGTAAAGTTTTATTTTAAAAATATCTTCATTATAAAAATATGTTTCTATGACATTAGTAATTTCCCTCAATTAAGAAAAATATTTTATTTTTATTTAGACAGAGAGAAAGAGAGAAAATGGGCACACTGGGACCTCCAGCCACTGCAAACAAACTCTAGACATGTGCGCCACCTTATGCATCTGGCGAATGTGGGTTCTGAGGAATTAAACCTGGGTCCTTTGGCTTTGCAGGCAAATTCCTTAACTGATAAGCCATCCCTCCAGCCCTACCCTCACTTTTACATTAAGAAATGAAATCATATTTTTTCACTTAACATACAAATATGAGCTTGAAAACCTATGGGGAAAAACATTGGAGAGGAAGTCATCTTGCTTGGCTTGAATTAATCCAATACACAAATGAAGGCTATGTAGATAACATTTTCTTTTACAGGTTGAAAATACATGGTAACTAAATCAAAAGAATTTTTCAATAGCTCTTTTAAGAACACGCAAGGTATATTTTATGGCAAATAATCTTACTAGAAATAAATTAAATTATGTTGAAAAGGCATCATTTAGTTAGGAAGACATACAACCGAAATTATGTATATGCATAATAAAAATTCTTAAAATATGTGTGACAAACTTGGACAGAACTACATGGAAAAATACATAAAATTATTATTAAATATTTCAATTTTAATATCAACTTGTACCTATTATGCTCACAAAGTAAATTTCCTGAAGTTACAAATATCAAAGTCATAGGAAAATTTAAATGAAGTTGCTCATAATGCTTTATTAGACAAAGTGGAAACAACTCAATGCTCCCCATCTGCTGAACAAAAAAATATGGCACATATGTGCAATGGAATAGCACTTAGCAATTACAAGGAATCATTCTTCATGTGCTCATGATAAATATGAGCTATAAATGTAATACTGAGTAAATAATCTTTGTTTTTATTTATATAAAGAATTTTCCATGTTTATAGAAAAACCATGAACCAGGGGGCTGAGGATCTGGTTTAGTGGGTAAAGTGCTTGGTATACAATCATCAGCACCTGTGTTCAGATCTCCAGAATCCTCATCAAAAGTCATTCATACTGCAGTGCTTGCTGGTAATCCCAGCATGTCTATTCTGAAAGGTAGATGGAAAGAGGAGAATCTGCCAGATGGTCATGAGCCAGTATCCTGGCAAATTAAGCACTGAATCATGAGAGCCCTTACCTCAAACAAGGTGGAAGATAAGGACAAACACCGAAGGTTGTTCTCTGAGCTTCATGTGTGTGTGTGGCATGCACATACTTATACACACATGAACACACACCAAAGAAAGTGTGAACTAGTACACAATCATATAGCATATAGTGTTCATCTTGGGAAGGAATATCTGTAAGGAGAAAAAAAGAATTACCAAAGAACAAGGAAATCTTGAGTGTGGGCATATTTTATCATTATTTACATATGCTAACCAAAACTTACCAAATTATAAATTTTAAATATGGACAGTTTAATTTATGCCAATTAAGCCATAAAAACTTATTTGAATCTAATTACTCAAAAACTATAATTAATATCTGTATGCTTTTATAAATACCCAAATATATTAATAATTTGGAAGGCTTGGAGAGATGGCATTGCAGTCAATTTCACATTGCTGGTAGAAATCACCCACCAAGAGTGGCTTGTGGGGAAAAAAGATGTTTATTTTGGTTTACAGACTCTAGGGGGAAGTTACCTGATGGCAGGGTAAAATGATGACACGAGCAGAGGGTGAACATCAACCTCTGGCCAACATAAGATGGACCATGGCTTCTGGAGAGTGTGCCAAATACTGGCAAGGGAAAACTTGCAATAACACCCATAAACCCTCCCCCAGAAATACACTCCTTCCAGGAGGCATCAATTCCAAAATTTCCAGGACCTTGGAACCTAGCATTCAGAACACTTAAATTTATCAGGGACACCTGAATCAAACCACCACATTCCACCCCTGACCTCCACAAACTCTTAACCTTCCATGATAGAAAATGTGAAATGCAAGCATTCCATCTGTTTTAAAAAGTCCCCATAGTTTTTATCAATCCTAACAATGTTTATACATCCCCATAATCCAAGGTCTTTTAACTGAACCATAATACCAAATAATAACCTCAAAAAAAACCCATAATGGCACAGAATAAATATTCACACTGCAAAAGATGGCATTGAGCATAGCAAAGAAATATTCAACCAATACAAGATTTGAAACAACCCGGACAAACATCAAATTCTGTAGCTTCAAGTCCAACAACTCTAGTCAGTGACAAATCTCCAAGTCAGATTAATTCTAACCAGCAACAAGTCTCTGGCATTCCAATTCCACCCCTCCAGCTAGGCTACTCACAGTACTGGAAAACTTCACTGGGGCCAGCAGCTTTCCTTAGCAGCCATTTGCTGTCTCAGCATCTCCACTGGGTCTCCTTTGCAACTCACAATTCATCCTCATGGCTCCATGGGATCTCCATGCAGGCACCCAGCAAACCTGCTTCACATTGCCCATGGCCATTTCCAAAACATGAGACCATGTTTCAAACTCAATGATTCTCTCTTTCCTTCATTTCTTATACCCCACAGTACCAGGTAGGGTGCCAATTTGTTAATCTAGGGGGAAATAAAGCAGACTTTGAAGAACAGGACATTCCTTGAGCCCTCAAGCCCCTTCAAACGAGTCTACATTCTTCCTGTTGCTCCAGTGCTGGTTAGCTGGCCCAATCTCAAAGGTTGTAATATCACAAACAATTTGCAGGTGGATAGCAGCAGTTTAGGCCCAAAGATTTCTTTTTTTTTTTTTTTTTTCTGTGTCATATCCCTCTGCTCACACCAGTCCATTTCTATACAATGCATAACAAAAGAAAAGGCCTTACCTCCCCATTCTTCACTCCCAAAGAAAGCAAACTTAATAGGCAGAAATAACCAAGGTTCTTTAACCTCTACCCCTGTCCCTAGCCCTTTATATTTTTAGCCCCCTACACACACTCAAATATGGTAGTTCCATCCTGGGTGAGTTGCCATCCCTCATAATCCTTTGCTCCAATAAAGAATAACCTGTGCCGGACATGGTGGTGCACGCCTTTAATCCCAGCACTCAGGAGGCAGAGGTAGGAGGATCTCCATGAGTTCAAGGCCACCCTGAGACTCCATAGTGAATTCCAGGTCAGACTGGGCTAGAGTGAGACCCTACCTCAAACACACACACACACACAAAGAATAACCTGTGCAGGGCTGGAGAGATGGCTTAGCAGTTAGGCACTTGCCTGTGAAGCCTAAGGACCTAGGTTGGAGGCTCAATTCCCTAGGACCCATGTTAGCCAGATGCACAAGGGAGTACACACGTCTTGAGTTCATTTGCAGTGGCTGGAAGCCCTGGTATGCCCATTCTCTCTCCCTCTCTCTCTGTGCATCTTTTTGTCTTTCTTGGTTGCTCTCAAATAAATGAATAAAAATGAACAACAACAACAACAAAGAATAACCTGTGCTGTTGAAGTAGCTTTCTTTTTCCTCTTCGTTATATCGATCTAGTCAATCTCAAATTCTAACAATAAATACATAAATATTAAAGAAAATAAAACAGTGTCATGAAAGACAAAAAGATAGGAAATGAATGTACTTATCTTTTCAGGACATAGTCTCAGAGGAATTCTCAATTTTTTTAGGGAATAATGTAAACAATATTATTAAATTTAGTTGTGAAATATACAGTTTTGGTGTTTTAGCTTCATTTTTTCATCACTAATAGCCAAAAGTGTTGATTATACGTTCTCTTTCTTTTTTTTTTTTAAATGAAGGGACCTACTACATTAAAAAATATTTATTTATGGGCTGGAGAGATGGCTTAGCGGTTAAGCGCTTGCCTGTGAAGCCTAAGGACCCCGGTTCGAGGCTCGGTTCCCCAGGTCCCACGTTAGCCAGATGCACAAGGGGGCGCACGTGTCTGGAGTTCGTTTGCAGAGGCTGGAAGCCCTGGCGCGCCCATTCTCTCTCTCTCCCTCTATCTGTCTTTCTCTCTGTGTCTGTCGCTTTCAAATAAATAAATAAATAAATAAATAAAATTTTTTAAAAAATATTTATTTATGAGAGAAAGAGAGAGGGAGAAAAAATAAAAGGCAGGTATATAGAGAGAATGTGTGTGCCAGGGCTGCTGGCCATTGCAAATGAACTCCAGATACATATGCTGCCTTGTGCATCAGGTTAACATGGATACTGGGTAATTTAACCCAGGTCCTTAGGCTTCACAGGCAAGTACCTTCACCAGTAAGCCATGTCTCCAGCTCATACATTCTCTTCCTAAAAATATACACAGGCCCAGTCTCATGTTGCATGACTTTACTCTCAGTACTTATGAGACTAAAGTAGGAGGGTCACAGTGAATTTCAGGCCAGCCTGGATTAAAGTGAGACCCTTCCTCAAAAAACAACAACAAACCTAAACAGAACAAAAAAGATAAGCAAGATTGTAGACTTATAGGAGGAAAAAGAGACAGATATACATATTTACATACTGAAGATAAGATGTTTGCACTTTTTGGTGAGGAGATGACAACATTATAAATGTTAGAATTTGAGGCTGGAAAGATTGCTCAGCAGTTAAGGTACTTGCCTTCAAGGCCTAACAACCTGGGATCAATTCCATAGTAATCATGTAAAGAAAGATGTACAAGGTGGGGCATGTAACTGGAGTTTGTTTGCAGTAGATAGTGGCAATGGCACTCATTTTCTTCCTCTTCTCTCACTGATTTTCTTCTCTCTTTCTTTGCAAATAAATAAAGTAATTAAATAATTCAAATCCTAAGATTTTCAAGTATGCATGTATATAATTGATGATAAATATTTTATTTAGCTTGAGTTTCCAGGCTCTTATATGGAGCCAACCTCTGAGTTAGAGTTGCATCCCAGTTTGGTTAACCTCTGTATATCATTGTCAGTACATGGATTGATTTTTCACCAATACATTTAGCTTACTAAACACATTCCAATCAAACTCTATCAAACAAAGCTTTATAGAACATTTCAAAGTATCACTTACCATGACTAAATGTGATTTATTATAGGGAGGATAAGATGCTTTAATATGTGAAAATATATAGATATATAGATATAAACAATGAAAGACAAGGCATTATAATTATCAAAATAGATGCAGAAAGAATTTGACACAGCTCAATAGCCTAATATAGATCATTTAATTAAGTATAGAGGAAATATAACTCATCATAATCAGAGCCATATGTAACAATCCCACAGTGAACATCATACCAGTGGTTAAAAGTTGCAAGCTTTTCCTCAAAGATCAGGAATACGACAAGGATGGCAGCTCCAACCATTACAATTTTACATGCAGCTGGACTTTAAGCAAGAAAATTAAGTCATAAAGAATTAACAAAATTGACTCTCTTTGCTAATGATATAATTTTAAATGTAAAGAATCCACAATGAAGCATTTTAAAACTGGGTAAGTTAATTAAATTCAGTCAATGGATACAAAACCAATGGCAAAATTCAACTACATATCTATATGACATAATAAACTATTCATAAAAGAAATTAGAAAAGCCACGTAACTGCAAATCATTTCATGATGGTGTTACCATATATGGAGCTTAAGTAATTTAACATCACAATATTAGATAGAGTGGTGGTTGCTGTTATGAGGTCTGGTCACACAAGTAAGACCATCAACTCACACAATGTGAGGCAAAGTTTTATTGGGTAAAAAGAAAGAAAAAGGAGGACTTTCGGCCAAGATGGTGACCGTCTAGCTGTGCCACAGATCCCGGGGTAAGAAAGGCAAGACATTAAGGGTTTACTGGGTCTTTTAGGGGAGAGCAATCTACAATAGATTGCCAGTGGGAGAGCACAGAGGGGGAAAAACAGGGAATCGCTGATTCCCTTGTGGGCGGGTAGCCCACCCCTCCCCCCAAGTAGCCACCATACCCCTGGCGCTCCATGCTGATCAATCCCTGCGTGTAGAAACTTAGCCTGTTCTACCCACTCACCCACTTACTGCTCTGGCCGCCTCACATTCACAAGAGCCCAGACCCATAGAAACTGCCACACAAGCTCATACTGTGTCTGTTGCTTCCACCTGCTCAGTTGCCATCCCCTACCTGTCTGCTGCACAGGCGGTCTGCCATTGTCCTGTGGCAGGGGAGTGCAGACTGCTTCTGGGTCCCAGTGTTCCCTGCCAGTTTGGACTGTTCCAGTGCTTGGTGCCTCAGTGTCCCTCCTAGCATGAGCACAGGCAGCTTTGGAGCATAACCATGTGAGAGCTCACGCAAATTTGGCGCCCAGGCCAGGCAGAAGATCAGGCGGCTTTGGCAAATGAGAGCCAAAGCCCAGAGTGCTTGACAACTGCCTCAGGCTGCCTCAGATTCCTACTGGGCTTGAGCCCAGGATGATCCACCCACCTACTTGACCATACACTGTCACAAAAGATGGCCAGACCACAGCACAAAAGAAACAAAATGAAGAATCAAACACAAGAAAATCCAGTTAGATCACCCAGTCCTACAATGAATATCTCTAATCAAAACATAGAAGAATCATTAGGATCAGAAGACCAAATGAAGCTAGTAGCAATGCAACCCTGACCAAGCTACTGGTAGAACTTGCAGAAAAGCAACAAAGGACAGATAATTGTGTGGATGGTGCCATCACAAGAGTAGACCAAATAGATCAAAAAAATGGAAGGAATTCAAAGGCAGTTAAGAGATATATATCTCTATCTATCTATCTATCTATCTATCTATCTATCATCTGTATATCTATCTGTCTATCATCTATCTATTTAAAGGATTATTGTTTTCTGTAATAGGATACTTGCATGATACATAGAAAATACAAGAGATCTGGGTAAGTGAATTTCAGTTTGCAAAGATAACCTGTATTTTTTTAGGGTCTTTGGGGTTTCTCTGAGGAGCAACTCATTGGAAGATGTTCCATGACAGAACTGACACCATTTGACATGGCCCCTAGGAGCAGCATTACCCGATGGCATAGGGTATCTCCATTCATTCAGTTATTGTTCTTATTTATATATTGTTTAAATTTTTTAAATAATATGATTTCTATAGATTTTGCATATTTCTGAAGTTTGGTTACTCCTCCCCCACAGCCTCTTCTACCCTATCACCCTACACTCATGCTACTTAACTCCAAATCTACTATACCTCAGCCCCACTACTTTCATATTACTTGTGTTTTGCAATCTCCTCTGTTTTCATTACTTTCTCAGTGGTGGGACGAATCACTTAACAAGAAGCAGCTTATGGGAGAAAAATATTTATTCCAGCTTACAGTGTCAAGGTGAAGTTTCATGATGGCAGGGGAGAGCATGGTAAGAGCAGAGACTGGATATCACTTCTGCCACAGCAGAACAACAGCAGCAATAAAATGAGAAGAGTTCTGGCAAGAGGGAGCTGGTTGGCTATAACAGGCCAAGATACACTCCCCTGAAACACATCTCCTCCAGCAAGGATCCACCACCATAATTACCACCACCTGAGACCATGTATTCAGAACCCATGAATTTATGGGGACATCTTCTTCCTACCACCACATTCTTCTCTTAGAGTAACCTCCACACCCTTAACCTTTATCTTATTTGCTGTTGTCAGGAGACTTTACAAGTTGTACTCACAGGTCAGACCATTAGAAATATGTGGTGGTAGAACTTTTGAGGTCAAGTTACTTCATTCAATATACTTTTCCAGTTTTATCAAATTTTCATCAAAATTCATTTATCTTATTCTTTCTTGGCAATTGGATAAAATTTTCTTGCCTAAATATACATTTTTACATTCATCAATTGGTGAACATCTAGGCTGTTCCATTTCTTAGTGATTATAAATAGCATGGTAGAAAGCCACCAGGCTCGGCTTGAGCTGCAGGAAAAGCCAAGTGAGTGGAGGTTCCACTCACACTGGAGCTCTCCGCAAACTCAAGAAATGTGAAGGAAGAGCAGCAGTGAACAACAGAGGAGCAGATCACAAGGTAGAAGAACACGTGGAACAGCAAGAGAATTAGAGCAGCATCAGCAGCCTCCCCTCCCCCACCGCCAGTACCCAGCTCCAGCGAACAGAGCAGCAGTCCAGGGACCCAGCCACACCAACTTGAACCAACAGCAGGACCCAAGCAGGATCAGAGGTAACTGGGATTATACCAGGGAAGGGTCTCATCTGGTCACAAGCTGACTTGGAACTCTCAACAGACTAGAAATCTTAACCTTCTTGTTGTCAGGATTAAGGGTGTGGTTGGGGCACCACACACCTGAAGGGACAGTTAGAGCATCTGGTTGTCATAATACCTACTTTTGGATAAGCACTCTGAGAGTCTTGAGAGCCACACCTAATGTCTGATACATCTAATAATACCCAGATGCCTAGAAAATTCAATCATTAAATAATCTAGGATGCAAAAAAAATATTATAACACAAGAAACACCAAAAAGACAATATAAATCCAGCAAAAAGTATTAATACATCAGAAATAACCTCAAGTGAGAACAAGTTAGAGGAAATGCCTGAGAAAGATTTTAAAAGAATGATTATAAATATGTTAAAAGACGTCAAAGAAGAAATCAAAGGAATCAAAGAAAACATAGGACACCAATTTAGTGAAATAAAGAGGTCAATACTAGACATAAATAAGGAAATAGAAATAATAAAGAAAAACCAGTCTGAATTATTAGCAATGAAGTACACAGTTAATGAAATTTCAAAAAAAGTCTGTAGAAAATCTCACCAGTAGAATGGATGAAGGAGAGGACAGAATATCCAAGCTACAAGACCAGGTGGCAGATCTAATACAGTCCAACAAAGAGAAAGACAAACTAATAGAAAAGTATGAGTGGGAATTTCAAGATATTCAGGACACTATGAAAAGGACAAACATAAGAATTCAGGGCATAGTAAAAGGAGAAGCATTTCACTCCAAAGGCATCATAGGTGTCTTCAACAAAATCATAGAAGAAAACTTCCCCCAAATTGGGAAAGAGGTGCCAATGTACGTACAGGAATCCTTTAGAACCCCAGCCAGACAAAACCTGGAAAGAAACTCTCCTCCCAATATTATAATCATACTACCAAATGTACAAACCAAAGAAAAAATATTGAAAGCAGTGAGAGAGAAAAATCAAGTTACCTACATGGCAAGCCTATCAAGATTACAGCAGATTACTCAACACAAACTTTAAAAGCCAGAAGGGCATGGAGTGATGTATTCCAAGTCCTGAAAGATGATAACTGTCAACCACGGTTACATTATCCTGCAAAACTATCCATTCAAATATACAGGACATTTCATCCAAATGCTGCAGGATATACATTCTTTTCAGCAGCACATGGAACATTCTCTAAAATATACCATATATTAGGACACAAAGCAAATCTTAACAAATATATGAAAATTGAAATAATTCCTTGTATTCTCTCTGACCACAATGGAATCAAACTACAAATCAATAGCAGGAAAGTCTATAGAGCATACACAAAATCATAGAAACTAAACAACATACTAATAAATGATGAATGGGTCAATGAAGAAATCAAGAAGCAAATCAATAAATTTATAGAGTCAAATGATAATGAGAACACAACATACCAAAATCTCTGGGACACAATGAAGGAAGTCCTATGTGGTAAATTTACAGCTTTAAGTGCCTATATTAAGAAATTAGAAAAGTTGCAAGTAAATGACCTAATGCTTCACCTTAAAGCCTTGGAAAAAGAAGAACAAGGCAAACCAAAAATCAGTAGACAGGAAGAAATAATAGATATTAGGGCAGAAATTAATGAAATAGAAACAAAAAAAAATCCAAAGAATCAATAAAACAAAGAGTTGGTTCTATGAAAGGAATAACAAGATTGATAAACCCTTAGCAAATCTCACCAAAAGAAACAGAGAAGAGACACAAATTAATAAAATTAGAAATGAAATAGGTTACATCACAACAGATGCTAGAGAAATTCAAAAAATCATAGGGACATACTATAAAAGCATATACTCCACAAAGTATGAAAATCTGAAAGAAATGGATGATTTCCTTGATTTATATGACCTACCTAAATTATATCAAGATGAGATTAATTACTTAAATAGATCTATAACAAGCATGGAGATCTGAACAGTTATCAAAAATCTCCCAACTAGTAAAAGCCCAGGCCCAGATGGATACACTGCTGAATTTTACCAGACCTTCAGGGAAGCACTAATGCCATTGCTTCTTAAGCTTTTATATAAAATACAAAAATAAGGAATCCTATCAAATTCTTTCTATGAAGCCAGCAACGCCCTGATACCAAAACTGTGCTTGCCTGCAGCACAAGAGTCGAAACAGACCCTGAAGGAGGAAGTGGGAATGGATCTCAGACAAGAACACAAGGAATAGAGCCAAGACAAGGTCAGGCAAACACAAGCTTATATACAGAAAATAAAACTTTCTCAAAACAATGCCTTCATGTTTGAAGTGTGCTCCACCAAGGTCGTTAATGCCTCTGTGTCTGAAGTCTGCTTTACCAAGGCCATATGATAAGGCCTCTGTGCCTGGAGATCAAAGACCAGCTGCAGTTCCCATGGTCAAAGAGATGCTACAGCTCCCAACATCTCCCCCTTCTTTATTTATCAAAAGAAGCAACTGTGCCTGTCTTAGGTCATCAGAGACAGAAGAACATCCTTACCTGTCATAGGACAAACATATTATCCTTCAATACATGCCCTGTCTTAGGTTGGATGCCTCCTCCCATGATCTTACCTGTCTCTGGCTACCAGCTGGATAAAATTCAGGGAGAATTAGGATAAAGTCTGAGGGAGCCAAGGACGTGTTCTATACTGTATACCTTGGACCTCTGCGTGAACATTCACAATAGACTTCATTAGACACTTGAAGAAAATAGGTAACAGGCATAAGAGAAGCAGAAGGAAAACTCCCACAACTTCAAAGCTGCCTATCCAGGAACTTAGAGAGTTCCAACCAGTCAACACAGACTTAATTGCAGTAAGTAAATCATTAGCAGCCATAGTGGCATCAAAATCAAGATGACTGTTCTGTATAGCTAGAATTTCTGAATGTAAACTAACCGAATCTAACAAAATGTTATCATGGTGACAAATTCCTTTCAGGTGCATTTTGTCCTTTACCCAATTTTTGTAACTAGCATTGTAAGTTTTAGAGGTGATACACATCCATTGGTAATCAGCATGGCATTCCAACCAAGCTCTGTAATTGGCTATGTGTATTTGAGGAACTTTAAACAAACTTATTTGAAGCAAACTCTATGACCACAGGAATGTATGGTGCAGACAGTTTAGTCCCCCTTTATTTCTACCTCTCATGAGAAGACACTCTAACTGCTTTAAGGGACTGGGTCAAAGATATCAGATAATTTACTATTTCTAGCTGAACAGGACACGAAGTGGGGACTTGTTGCGGTTAAAGAATCTCTCCCACAGAGGGGAACTATTCTAATGGACCCTGGAGTGTAGGAAGATAGTCCTGAAAGAGAATATTAGGGAAAAAGAATAAAAGTAAGGAGTTAATGAGAAGTGAGCCCACAGCAAACTGGTCTTTTTGAAGGTTGTGGGAATCCAGGTAGACAGGGTTGGATCATCTCAGGACCATCTGAGGATGAGCTGGCTGAGATTTTCTTTCAGAATTGTTCATTAAATGGCACAGTAGTATTCAACATGGCTTGTAAAACAGATGAGATGTTAGCAGAGTTATCAGAAACATATACACAACATTTAATCTTGATAATAAAGAGCTATTGGGTGCCATTAAAGGCTGTGCAAATATATTTTTTAGTCCCAGAACTTTATTTACATATTTTAGATTTGAAAACCCTTTGAACATCTATAGCTGTTTTTCTTTATCATAGAATTAAATCTATGGGGAAAAATGTCTTAGTGTTTGTTCATTTACCCTCTTGAAAAGCTCTTGTGTTACTAAATAGGCCATTTTCATATTTAATGTATTTTTTATTCTTTGGTTATAAATGTCTCTCTGAGTGTTTAAGACCATGCAGATAGCCAAAACTTAATTAAGGATTAATTATTGAGGTCATTAATGACTCCAAAGAGACTTTAGGGTCACAGGAATAGTCCCATAGCTCACTGGTGTCTTTTGCCTGTTAGGATGAGTTTGGACCATGCTAGCCAAGTAGTTTTCCCTTCTTTGGGAAGACAGGAGCACTGATTGCTCCTCAATTGTGACTCTTCTGTTTTACATTGTACACCAATTTTATTTGGGTCTCCATATCCTCCCTGCTCAGGAAGACAGGTGACTTACCAGGGGTCCAGTGTAGAAGTGTCCCATCATTTCTAGTGGCCTCATGACATGGGAGCACAGGCCAAAATATTGACACTTTTTACTCCGATGATTCCAATTGGCTTTGGCTTCTACATAGGTGATTAACACACTTAAAAAGAAAGTTACACCAGCCTGGATGTATATATATATAGAACACATTTAATTACTGAAATAGACTTAGTTAAAGAATGCCACAAGGGCTTGTAAAATCATTTTGTCCTATCTTTAAAATTTTTGTTGTACTGTGGCAGCATAAGCCAAATAACTGAGGTATATAAATAGACACATCTCACATTTTAAATATCTAAATATTTAAACACTTATAAATATAGGCAGAACCTATTACCAGTCTTGAAAACATTACCAGTTGATTTACAAACTTAACTAATTTAACCTAGAAATTATTAGAAAAGGATAAGTAAGACAGTATAAGGTCTTAGCACCTGTGTGAAAACATCTTTGATTAGTTCAGATACTTGTGTGAGTACAAATTACCAAGAGAACATTGGAAACAGAACCATGGAGGTTGAAATTTTTTTTTCCTCAGGTGAGGACCATGGTTTGAGCATGAGGCTGTACCCTAAAGTAGGGAACATGTCTTAAGGGTTAATTTTGTTATAAGCACTGGATTTAAGATGCCAAAATTGAGACAGTTACTTTACATACAATAGAGTAAAATCTGGTCTTTTCTGAGCCAAAACAGCTAGGTAAATATTAATATAACCCTTGATAAATATATTTGAAAGAAAAAACATTATTTGACAACCAATGATTTTGGCTTAAACTTGATAGCTATTGATTTCATGTACCACAGAAATTTTCATTAACATAAAACAATTTTATGTTTTACCCATGACTTAAATTTGATAAAGCTTAAGCAAGCTATCCCAACATATTTTAGCCTGAAAATTAGTTGTTTTTTTTTTTTTTAAAGAGTTTGTAAACAGTTTAAAAACCTCTAATTTTAGGCATGGTGTTTAGGTTTAGCCTGAAAATATCTTTCTTCCTCATCTTCCTCCTCCTTCTTTTTACATCTGCACACCTTTATTTACATACTTTAACATTCTGATCTAAATACTACTCAAAAGGCATTTTTAACAAGCACTCTATGTCCCAATCCTTCCCAGTTCCTTCAATCGATTCATCTCACCCCATCATTGACCATCTTTTTTATAAGGCCTTTAAAAAATTATACCAAATTAATTAATCCTATTACTATTAAGAAAGTAGTCTTAATATAATTTAATGTCATTAATACCAATAACACACTTGGAAATGATTTTATTAGCAGTAACTAAGGCAAACTGTATTGTTATCTTGAGGCAGGCTGGCTTAGAAGTCAGGTCAGTTGCCTCCTCCTTTTAAATAACAGAACATTACAATCTTTTTAAAACTATCTGACAAATTTTAAGTTTCCTTTTCAGAGGGAGTTCTGTTGTTTTAAATAATCCTCTATTTAACGTGAAGTTGACCTAGAACAAATATCTATTGAATTCGATCGTGCAAAAGACATTTAACAGTTCCTTTTTAATTTCTATGCTCAGGTCTTTGATTTCCTTGAAATGGTTCTCTAGATGAGAAAGGGGTGTCACCTGTGTCCATCTCATCTCTTTAGTTACAAAGAGTCATAAACACGACATAACTAGCAGGCACAATGAACACATATATATGCACGCACGCGCGCACACACACACACACACACACACACACGAACAAATCCTCCTGATAAACAAGCTTTGCCTTGATATTTCCAAGCATATTGTTAAAATGTTCCCTGCTCTATAAACCAAGGGCTTGTTTTATTCACAAAATCAAAAATTTGCTGAAAGAATTTGAAGCAAGACCAATTCCTTGGGCTTTTAAAATATCTTCTACTAAGGCAATTAGCTCCTTTTTACTCTTTGCTTGTCCCATAATTGTGCCAACTTACTTTATTCCAGAAGACTGAGTGGACAACTACAGTCCTCTTTTTAGTTTCACCTTCTTCCACGGATCCTGGGTTGATGTTGGCATTCTTCACTGAAGCACCTCTTATTCAGGTCCCTGTTCTGGGCACCATGCTGTGCTGGCCTGTGGCACGAGTTGAAACAGACCCTAAAGGGGGGAGTGGGAATGGATCTGAGACAAGAACACAAGGAATGGAGGCAAGACAAGTTCAGATCCAGGCTGAAGTTTATTCAGGCAAACACAAGCTTATATACAGAAAATAAAACTTTCTCAAAACAATGCCTTCATGTCTGAAGTCTTCTCCACCAAGGCCATTAATGCCTCTGTGTCTGAAGTCTGCTTTACCAAGGCCATATGACAAGGCCTCTGTGCCTGGAGATCAAAGACCAGCTGCAGTTCCCACAGTCAAAAATCAGATGCATCTCTCAACAGAAAACCAGACAAAGATAGAACAAAAAAAGAAAATTACAGACTAATCTCCCTCATGAATATAGATGCAAAAATTCTCAATGAAATATTGGCAAACAGAATACAAGAATATATCAGAAGGATCATTCACTCTGACCAAGTAGGCTTTATCCCAGAGATGCAGGGATGGTTCAACATATATAAATTGATAAATGTAATACATTATATAAATGGACTGAAGGACAAAAATCATATGATCATCTCATTAGACGCAGAGAAAGTGTTGGACAAAATCCAACATCCTTTCATGATAAAAGTCCTACAGAAATTTGGAATAGAAGGAACATTTCTCAATATAATAAAGGGTATTTATGGCAAGCCTGCAGACAACATATTACTAAATAGGAGAAAACTGGAAGCTTTTCCACTAAAATCAGGAACAAGACAAAGGTGTCCACTGTGCCCAATTTTATTTAATATAGTACTGGAGGTCTCATCCATAGCAATAAGGCAAGAGATGCACATAAAAGGGATACAAATTGGAAAGGAAGAAATCAAGTTATTATTTGCAGATGACATGATTCTCCATATAAAGGATCCTAAAGACTCTACCAGCAAACTGTTAGAGCTGATAAACACCTACAGCCATGTAGCAGAATACAAAAAATTACACAGAAATTGGTAGCATTCCTATATGCTAACAACAAATATACAGAGGATGAAATCAGAGAACCACTCTGATTCAGAATTGCATCAAAGAAAATAAAGTACCTTGGAATAAATATAACCAAGGAAGTAAAGGATTTCTACAATGAAAACTATAAAACACTCAAGCGAGAAATTGCAGAAGACACTAGGAAATAGAAAAACATCCCTTGTTCCTAGATTGGAAGAATCAATATTGTGAAAATGGCAATCTTACCAAAAGCAATCTACACATTTAATGAAATCCCCATCAAAATTCCAAAGGCATTCTTCAAGGAAATAGAAAAATCAAAACAAAAATTCATTTGGAAGCACAAACCTCCCCCCCGAATATCTGAAGTAATACTGAGCAACAAAAATAGGTCGGGAGGTATCACCATGCCTGATTTTAACCTATACTACAGAGCCATAATAACAAAACAGCATGGTACCGGCACAAAAACAGACACGTAGATCAATGGAACAGAATAGAGGATCCAGATGTAAGTCCAGGTAGCTATACCCACCTGATATTTGATTTAAACAAATGCCAAAAATACTCATTAGAGAAAAGACAGCCTCTTCAGCAAATGGTGCTGAGAAAACTGGATATGTATCTGTGGAAGGATGAAAATAGATTCTTCTCTCTCTCCATGCACAAGAATTAAATCCAAATGGACTAATGACCTTATCATCCGATGAGAAACTCTGAAATTGCTAGAGGAAAAAGTAGGGGAAACCCTTCAACATATTCGTCTTGGCAAAGACTTTCTGAATACAACCCCAATTGCTCAAGCAATAAAACCACAGATTAACCACTGGGACCTTATGAAATTAGAAAGATTTTGTATAGCAAAGGACACTGTGAATAAAGCAAAGAGGCAACCTACAGAATGGGAAAAAATCTTCGCCAGCTACATATCTGATAGAGGATTATTATCTAGGGTATACAAAGAACTCAAAAAGTTAAATAATAAGAATCCAAACAAGTGAATTAAAAAATGGGCTATGAAGCTAAATAGAGAGTTCTCTAAAGAAGAAATATGGATGGCATTTAAGCATCTAAAAAAATCCCTAGTCATCATGGAAATGCAGATTAAAAATACATTGAGATTCCATCTCACTTCTGTCAGATTGGTACCATCCTGACAACAAATGATCATAAATGCTGGTGGGGATGTGGACAAAGAGGAACCCTTCTATACTGTTGGTGGGAATGCAATCTGGTCCAGCCATTGTGGAAATCAGTGTGGAGCTTCCTAATACAGCTAAAAATTGATGTACCATATGACTCAGCTATAGCACTCCTAGGAATATATCCTAAGGACTCATCCCATTTCCTTAATAGTACATGCTCAACCATATTTATTGCTACTCAATTCATAATAGCTGGGAAGTTCAACCAGCCTAGATGTCCCTCAACTGATGAGTGGATAATGTAGATGTGGTACATTTATACAATGGAGTTCTACTCAGTAGTAAAGAAAAATGAAGTTATGAAATTTGCAGGAAAATGGATGGATCTGGAAAGGATTATACTAAATGAGGTAAACCAGGCCCAGAAACAAGCACCACATGTTCTCCCTCATATGTGGATCCTAGCTGCAGATAATTGGGCTTCTGTGTTAGAATGAAAAAACTCAGTAGCAGAGGCCAGTAAGTTAAAGGAAATGTGGAGGGAGGACTAATCAAAATCTAAGAGGATGCAAATAAATTATATGGAATTCTCTGGTTTCAGACAATGAAACACTTAGGAGCCATAGATCGTTGTTAGAAAATCTTCAGTGCCAGGGATGGGATACTTCCAGTGAGTTGTTGGCCAGGGAGGTCCCCAATGCCCCCAAAACATTATAGGCCATTGCTGAGGCTCTTGGGTTCCCACCAGGAATAGATGGTAAGACCCTATTGCTAAAGACTCCAGATACTTGGGCTGCAAGGCCACTGAGAAATCCTGCTGGAAGTGAGCTGAGAACCTCCTCCATGTAGACCAGCTGACAGAAAGCTGGAAGATGCCATTCTACATGTAGTTCAATGGGAGAAAGAGATACCACCAGTGAAGATACTCAACAGTGGACACTGCAAGCCTTATAATTGGCCAACCAGCCCAAATGAGCCAACAGGTGCAATAGTGGCATGTCAGTCATGGTGGAAACCAACTGCCCTCCAAGTGGACTGGAGGACTGCTCCATGGGGGAAACACATCCCTGGTACTGAAAACTTAAAAAAGGGGTAGTCATGAGCCCTAGGGGTGTAACTTCTGCTGATGTCTGGAAAAATGTATATACTATGCTTATCAAACTGCCCAGTAAGTACTTCTTTTAATATTTATACCATTATATTAACACTACTCTCGCTTTGGGAAGAGAATCTTCATTTTTCAGATGGCATTGACTTTGGGATGACTCAGAAGGTATCATAGTGCTAGAAAGGCGTGACTGGAGTACTGAGTAACATCTCAATCACACCTTCCAAGGCCCAGGGTCTAATGTGTAAGAAGTGGTGGAAAGAATGTAAGAGCCAAAGGAAGGGTAGGACTCCTTACAACGTGCTCCCTCCAGACATAAAATGGCCTGGATATCCATGACTTCATAGTGCCTGACACTACCTACACAAGACCATCATAAGAGGAAAAGATCATGACATCAAAATAAAAGAGACTGATTGAGATGGGGAGGGGATATGATGGAGAATGGAATTTCAAAGGGGAAAGTGGGGGAGGAAGGGAGGATATTTCCATGGGATATATATATTTTTTAATTTATTTATTTGAGCGTGACAGACACAGAGAGAAAGACAGATAGAGGGAGAGAGAGAGAATGGGCACACCAGGGCTTCCAGCCTCTGCAAATGAACTCCAGACACGTGCGCCCCCTTGTGCATCTGGCTAACGTGTGACCTGGGGAACCGAGCCTTGAACCGGGGTCCTTAGGCTTCACAGGCAAGCGCTTAACCGCTAAGCCATCTCTCCAGCCCATCCATGGGATATTTTTTATAATCATGGAAAATGTTAATAAAAACTGAGGAAAAAAAAAGAAAATATATAGCATGGCAATGAACATTGAAGTGCAAGTATCTGTGTGGAAGAGTATAGGACTCTTTGTGTTTAAGCTGAGAAGTAGTATAGCTGTATCTTAGGGGAAATATGTCTCAACTTGCTTATTTTCTTGGCACTGTTGTTGCTTAATTTCTGGTTGGACTTCCCCTTCCCTTTGTATTCTGTGGATAAATAGCCTGTGGACAGCCAGGGAACCTTCTGCATATTATGTGTGCTTCCCTGTCTCCCACATGCTCATCTTTTCTTTCTCCTTTGCACCCGGACTCTGATGTTCCACACCTGTGCTGAATAACCCTGGATCCTGTGTGCTTCCCAACCTAGAGCTGACACTATTGACTTACTTATATCCTATGTTTTGCTTTACTTTCAATCTTTCCACCACCGAATTTTTTCTTTAGAATTATTACTGATATCATATATACAGATATTGACACAAATACACACACATTCACATTCATGCACAATACAGACCACAGATGCACATATTTGTACCATGTCTTCTTGATTTGGAACATCAGAAAATATTTTGCTTAGTTGTTCTTCAAATATCCAGAAAACATTATGTAGCTCAAATATCACCTTCAGAAGTAAAGTTTATGTTCTAGTCCTGGTCATGCTGCAGAATTCACATGGGAAATATACCTGTAACTCTTGAATTTTAATATTGTTTTATTTTTTTGCAAAAACAAAATGATACCCACTCTGTAACCTCCTGAATTATTAAGCGCCTCAAAGAATAATTATGTTGAATATATTTATTTCTTGACTACATATAGATGTTGGGTATATATGTGAGTTAAATTCTATTTTTTTTGGGGGGGGGGTTCGAGGTAGGGCCTCATGCTAGCTCATGCTGACCTGTAATTCACAGTGAAGTCTCAGGGTGGCCTCGAACTCATGGCGATCCTCCTACCTTTTCCTCTCAAGTGCTCAGATCAAAGATATGCACCACTATGCCCTGCTAAATTCTATTTTTTTCTGACGTGTGTGTGTGTGTGTGTGTGTGTGTGTGTGTGTGTATCACAACAAGTCAGAGGACAACCTCAGGTGCTGTTTCTCATTTACATCTTATTTTGAAGCAAGCTTTCTTGTTCCCTGCTGTGTTTGAGAAGGGAACTGGACTGTGAGATTCCGGGGAATTTTGCTTTGTACATCTCTTATAAAAAACATATATGCACTGTGATTACAAATAAGCCCATCGTATCTGGCTTTACAAGGGTCCTGGGGATCCAAACTCAGGTCTGCATATTTACTCTGAAAGCTCCTTACCCTCTAAACTACCTTCCCAGCCCAAGATAACTTTTGATGTAGATAGAAAAGTACCACTGATATAGAAAGGTCAGATTAGACCTTGGATCATAAGCTTGTCAAAATAAATAGAGTAGAAGTAAAGTTAGTCATTTTATAGGATAAAATATTATGTTTTCATTCATGAAATTAAGAGTAGAATCGAGGGAAATTAAAAGTTTTCATTGTTTTCTAAATGGAGAGCAAAGGGAGAAGAAAGGAAGGAGAAGGTATGAATCGGATGTATATGAGAAAAGTATGTAATATACTTGAAAGAAAATAACTTTATGGAATACATCACTGTACAAAGAATATATACTCATAATTTTTTCTGTTTTTTTTTTTTTTTTTTTTTTTTTTTGAAGTAGAGTCTCACTCTGGTCCAGGCTGACCTGGAATTCACTATGTAGTCTCAGGGTGGCCTCAAACTCATGACGATCCTCCTACCTCTGCCTCCCAAGTGCTAGGATTAAAGGTGTGCTCTACCACACCTGACTCTCATAAAATATTTTTAAAATACATTTTAAATTTTAGAAATAATAAATAATCCATTATTTCACATTCCATTCTATAACCATTTTGTGAATTACAATAAATAGTCAATGAAAGGACAACTGTAGATAAGTAAATTAATATGGATATGAAATAGAGTCAGTGCTCCCCATTTTTAATATCTTTATTCTAGATTTATCATTTTTAGCACAGATTATATATGAGTTAAGGAAGGATCTACTATTTCATATTTTACTATGTTATGGTATTTTGTCACTTGATTCCTATGTATATTAATTAATCCAAATTTGTAATCCAAAACCTCAAGCTCCAGCTACTAAAGCAACTCCTTAGGTCAGAACTTTGAGTTTCATTTACCTGTCACAAAGTGGCTCTTTTGCTTTTTACTGTAGATTCTTGAATTTGTTCAGATTTTAGTTAACCACATTTGTTCCTCACGATAAGAACAATGTGGTTTTTATTCAGTCAGAAAGTTAAAGAAAATGTATTATTATTATTAAATAGTTTAATTATATTTTTTTCAGTGATGCTAGTTAAGCCTATCAGTTTTGGTGGAATGATGTGTTCAATGTCAATAGGCATAATGACAGTCTGAATATATGTTGGCTATCATTATCATCTCCAGTAAAATGTGGTAACTGTCTGAAGATTAATTTATAAAAATGGAAGCTGGAAATATGCATAACATGTAACTGATGACCAATTCCCATGGAGAATGATTGCAATAAGCTTGCTGGTTTTCCCTTGGGGTCAGAGCATGGACCTTTCCTTTCCTTCTTTATATGAATCCAAAATTCTCACAGACATGTGGATTTCCTTTAAAAAGAGCTTTCTCTTGAAAGCTCTCTGAACTGAACCCATGATAGATGTTGGATCTGAAGACATACAATGGCCAGTCATATCATAAATGTGAAGATTTGTAATGATTTGTTTATCTAAGCAAAATTAACACATACATTAATTATGTTGAACAGAGCATAAAAGAAAATTCATAACTTTCAGCTGCTTCTTTAACATAAATATAACATTACTTTTACTATAAGATGGCTTTTCTGATTAATGATTTTGAATAAACTAGTGAATGCTATGAACCCATGATTCTGAAAGTTACAATCTCAAACTTTTTCTCCTTCAGGTATAACTATATATATAACACGATATGACTCAACATGAAGACTCAGCATGGACAGTGTTTCTGCTGTAACTTTATGCTACAGTATTAGGCTTAAATAAGTCATAACTTAAAGGCTACTAATACACGTTTCCAGATGAACTTATTTGATAAATGATTTTTTTGGGGGGTTTTTGTTATGTATCCCAGGCTGACCTTGAACTCACTATGTATTCAAGCTGGCTGTGAAGTCATGGTCATCCTTTTGCTTACGTTTCCCAAGTGGTGAAATATAGGCCTGTTTGATAAGCATATACATTATATTTAATTCCTGTTCTAAATGTGCAAATCAGGATAAGCATAGATAGATTTCACTTATCATTCCCTATCATAAAGTTTTGGAAATACGTAATGCATGTTGTGTTGTAGTTCCCAATTATATACTAGCATTCCAGAACTGGTTTTCATATTTGTAGCAGTTATTTGCTCATTGCTGGAGAAAAACACCTGAGCAGAAGCAGCAGATGGAAGGAAAGAGTTTATTTTCAGGCCTACAGCTTTTAATAGTTTTCATTATGTTGGGGAAAGCATGGTAGGACCAGATTACCAGGCATCACAACTTCACATCAGCAGGGAGAAGGTAGACAGAAAGAGAGAGAGAGAGAGAGAGAGAGAGATTGAGAGAGCATGCCAAGTGCTATAAGTGGGACAGAGTTTTAACAACTCTGATCCAGTGACACACTTTCCTCTGTAGTAAAGACCTACTTCCCCAAACCTCCACCAGCTGGGGATTAGGTATGAGGCTTCATCATAAACAAATGAATCTTTGGGTTTATTGTATATTCATACTGCCACAAAATCTAACTGTAACTTTGTTCCTTTTGATCAAACCTTTGCTATTTGTTTATATATCCTGTCTCCCAGCCTCTAATCACTACCTTTCTTGTCCCAACTTCTGTGTCATTAAGCTTTTCAGTTTCACATGTCTCTTTCAGTTCCTGACTTAATTTGCCTAGCATACTGTGTTCAAGTTCCAGATATACTGCCACAAGTTACAGTTGCATCATTTTTATGGATGAATACCATTACATTGTATATATACCCCAATTTTCCCAGTCATCTGATGATGGATGTTGGTATGATTCCATGTCCTTGTTATTAGAACCAGTGCTCCAGTGCTGCAAAAATATGAGACAGCAGATGTTGCTATGACTTCCTAATTTTATTTCCTTTGGACAAATTTCTGGTAGTGAGTTTCCAATACTTTGGGGAATATCCATACTATTCTATGGAATGGCCTTAATAATGTACATTTTCCAACTTGAGTTATCAATTTTTTTCTTTTGATAATAGCTACTCTTCCTGGAACGAGACATCTCTATAATTTGAAAGATCTCTGCAATTGTAACTTTGAATTAGTAATGAAAAGTAAGAGAAAATATAAAAAGTTAAGAAAATGCTGCATTCATGGATTAGAATCAATATTATTAACATGTTTGTACTATATAAAATATTCCTATCAAAATCACAATGAAGCACTTCACAGAACTAGCTAGAATAATCCATATCACAACAAGATCAATATAGTAGAAATAAATGTCCTAATCATGAGTTTCTCATTGAAGAATATTTTTCTTTCATTAAATTTTGGTCATACACTGGACATACTATGGGCACCAAGAATATTCAATTTTTAGAAAAAATAATACCACTTTATGTTGGTTTGTTGGCACATGCCTTTAATTTCAGCACTCAGGTGAGATTGCTGAGAGTTCAAGGCCAGCCTGGGATTATAGCATGAATTCTAGGTCAGCTTGGACTAGAATGAGATCAGTCTCAAAAAAAAAAAAAAAAAGAAAGAAAGAAAGAAAGATTAGTTATCAGCCACAAAATAATGACTGCCACACCACATAACTATTATCACTGCACTCAGGATGGCATAATTTGTGAAATTCTTTTATGATTTAAAAATATGGCCATTCAGAATAACCACAGAACTCTGTCATAAGACATATGAACTATTTAGTGGTAGATTGTGGTGATACATCATATCATTGCTTTTGTTTTCTAACCAACTGCTAAAACTAGCTAACAGTTTAAGACTTCAGAAAAAAATCCATGTTTCAGCATAATACTTTCCACTTAATGATATTTTATTGCTCATAGCCTTTCTCCAGAATTTTCAGGATATTTCCACATGTCAAATAAAAAAACATTATATGACCTTATTCACATGTTTCATAAGGAGCTTTTGAAACTTGAATTCTTAAACTTGTTAACATCATGTAAAACATCCAAAAATGTGGACATTGCACTAGCCTATCAAAGTTGAATTCTGCCACTTTCCTACTCCCTAACAAAACAGCCTCTGCTTGATTCCATTTTGTGTTCTTCAAATGTCCTGAATTCACATAGCCTGGGGTTCTTGTGCTATTCAGTCTGTTTAATTTGTCTCCAAATAATTACGCTGGGAATTCCCTCCTCAAAACTTGATATCAAGTAGATGCCACTCAAGACACTGCTTTACAAGGTTAGGTACTTACTAACTCTCTAGCATCACACTGCTATGAATTACATCAGAACACTTCTTCTGATATGGTTTTACTTGTCTGCATTCACTTGAATACAACTCTGAAAGAGATTTAGAATTGTGCCTGTCTCATCTATGTGCCTAGGATAGCATTAGAAAATGAGACATGCATAATATACTATTTGATAAATAACCTATTCAGTGCATGGATAAAGACATGACTTAATACATTTAATCTGAGTTGACTACTTTTTTTTCATTTCCTCATTCTTTTATTCATTCAGCAAATCACATACTGATTTAGCAACTTCCTCATGGAAGCTGTCACTTCCTGGTTTCGAAGTGTATAAATCACAGGGTTCAATAAAGGAAAAATGACTGTGTGGAACAGAGATACAACTTTGTCAGCTGGGAGGACTTGGAAGGGGCGAGTATAGATAAAAATGGCAGGTGCAAACATAAGAAACACAATGATAATGTGGGTGGTACACGTGGAGATAGCCTTGCTCTTCCCTTCAGAGGAGTGTCCCTTTATGCGGCACAGGATGACAGCATAGGAGGATAGAAGCCCCAGGAAACACACAAGAGTGAGCAGGCCACTGTTGAAGACCATCAGAAGCTCCACTGCAAAGGTGTCAGTGCAGGCCAGCTTGATGACCTGTGGGACATCACAGAAGAAGTTGTCCAGCAGGTTTGGACCACAGAAGGGCAAGTTCAGGATAAGGGCCACTTGTACAATTGAATGAGCAAAGCCTCCCAGCCACAGAGCCATCACTAATGCATAGCAGACTCTGTGGTTCATGAAAGTTGAGTAGTGTAAAGGATGGCAGATGGCAATAAAGCGGTCAAGGGCCATCACAACAAGAAGAAACATTTCTCCTGCTCCAACAAAGTGCAAGAAAAATAGCTGAGTGATGCAGCCTGTGTAGGAGATTACCTTCTTCTCAGAGAGGAAGTCCACCAGCATCCTGGGAGCCACGATGAAGGAGTAGGATGCATCCAGGAAGGCCAAGTTGCCCAGGAAGAAGTAGAGTGGGGCTGAGAGTCTAGGGTCTGATCTTATGGTGACAATGATGAGAACATTTCCAGGCAGGATGATGAGGTAGAATACTAAAACGAGCACAAAGACCAGAAGCTGTGCTTCTTGAGACTGGGTCAGTCCAAGGAGAATGAATTCTGTCACCACTGAGCTGTTTTTTGTCTCCATCACTTCTCAGTCTGCAGAATTCAGCAAGCATGTTATAAACCCTCTTTCCTTCTGCCTCAGCTCAATTCCATATGAAAACAGTATTTACCATAGTCCATATTCCCCACTTAAGAACAACCTATTACCCACAATTGTCTGTGTATTTAATTAATCCTTCTATGTTTGTTCCAATTCCTCATTATCCTTCCAGAAGCACTTTCCATCTAGCACTGTATGTTTACTTAACTGTTATCCTGTGGGACTCTAAGCCTCTTTGCTGAGGTTATATTACAAATTTATTAAATAAAATAAAATGCACCTGTTAGCTAGGTTGTTCTCTTTGTTGGTTTATTTTTACTGTTCATAGAAGTTCAGTGGGTTTTTTTTGTTTGTCTTTTCAGATTTTCTCAGTTGTCATCCCTTCTCTGTTCTTGTACAGAGTTCTTTCAACTGCTTCTTATTTTCAGTTTTTACAAAATTCTTCTTTTCTTCTTATTACTTGCTTGTGTTTAATCTGAATTTGTGAATGCTGCCTATGTACAATCTTACTACAAACATATCAACAGGCTGTCAGGCAAAACTGATTTTTTTTCTTTTTTATCATTGAGACATATCCCCTTGGTTATTCATAAATCACTGTCAATACTTTCCCAGGCTCAATTTTTTCTCCTACTTCTCCCTAAAATATCACAAAGCTACTCCATTGATATCCTTCTCCTTTGGCATAACTTTGCCTTGTCAGGGTTACATACATGTTAGAGAAATCCAAAATTATGGGTGTGTTTGAATACTGGCCTCTGAAGAAGAATGTCATGTGTCCAGTAGAGTGCTTCTGACGATCCACTTGAGAACATAGAATAGTGGGACATCTCTCTGTATCATTACAGCTTATGGCTTAAAACTACTGTATTTGTGAGTTTTCTATCATTGAGGCATAATTTTGCTGATTTGATAGCTATTCATAATATGTAAGAATATATATGCTTCATCATTAGACTAGACTTAAAAGACACAATACTACTAATTAGAACAAATAAATATTATGTAGTTTTGGATTACTTATGACATTTATATGTTAAAATGGTTTGAAAATCATGGTTGCAATGAAATTCTATTTGTATTAAAAAATAAGGTTCTGCTACATGCTACAACATTAATGACCAAAAAATATGCTATAAAAGGGGCTGTTATAGAACATAATTCATGTCACATCTTCAGAAAATGAACACATATATACACTGAATAGGACACTGATAAAACATCCTGGGGCCATCTCAGCCTCGTGAATGTATTCTAGAAACATGCTCTTATTTCTAACACTTACCACAGAATTTTTCAACATTTTCCTACCATGCTATTTTAAATTGAGGCATTCTTAAGTAGGGAAAAACTCTATTTAAAATTTGACAAAAGTTAGTCATCTACACATACAGGAATAGTAAAGGGAGAAGGAGTAATTAGAATATAGATTTAAGGGAAGTCACAGAAAATGTCATGAAGTCATTGGATTTCTCAGTGCAGCTATTAAGACACATCTGAACTCTTAAGCAAAGGGGGTGGGGTGGCATATCTAAGTAAGCCAGTTGCTATGGGGTGAGTACATAAAATACTCTGGTACATATAGTCACATATACCAACACATACTGGCATATTTACCATGACACAACTACTGAATCTAAACAAGTTCAACATGGGGAATTTTCTCTTTGATGCTGTTTGAATTGGTTTGGGAGCCTCTTTCTCTTTTACCCTTTTACTCACCTGTTGACATTCACAGTGATACTATACTCTGCCTGCAAAAATATGCTTGGGACAAGAAGTGTAAAATTCACCCTCCTATTTTTACCCTATGTGCATACACTGATGATTATGGTTAATTATCATATATCTTTCTGGGTTCCCAACACCAAGACTCAGGCACAGCTAAAAGTTACCATCTCTCTTCCTTTGCCTTCACTTTCTGATTTCAACCTGACACCCTGTCACCTGTCAACTAACAAATCCTGTGCCATTCAATGTCTTTGATCAATTTTCTATCATATTCTGTTCTAATTTCTGAACTTGTTTCAGTGATTCTCAAATTTTGCTGGTCATGGAGAGTAAAAACATATGTGCAGCCGGGCATGGTGGTGCACGCCTTTAATCCCAGCACTCAGGAGGCAGAGGTAGGAGGATCATGGTGAGTTCAAGGCCACCCAGAGGCTACATAGTGAATTCCAGGTCAGCCTGCGCTAGAATGAAACCCTACCTTGAGAAACCAAAAAACAAAACAACAACAACAACAACAACAAAAAAACATGTGCAACAAATGAATATTTTTCCTTACACAATTCATTTCTGTGTTGCATTTCTGGTTTTGTCCCCATCTGATGAGACAAGAAAGTATTGTTAGTGAAGCTAAGATGGAAGCCTGAATGCTTTCTACAGCCTCTTATTTTCCTAGTTTTCATTGGACCAGAAGACATTTCTCATAGAAGATACAAGGGGCAGAGGATATCTGTTATCTCCTTCCCTCTTTCTCAAACTTTAGTCATATTGGCATCGGCATGTGGGTACTGGTAAATTGAACCAGGGCCATCAGGTTTTGCAAGTAAGAGCTGAGGCATCTCACCTTTTCTTATAATATTTTTGTTTGCTTTTAGAATGATTTTTCTTGTAATTTATCTCCTTAATTCCCCCAAACCCTCTGTCTTTGTAGTTCTTATTTTTATTTTTACCTCTCATTCCTCATATTCCTTTCATCTTTACTTTTAACCTTGATCTCTACATTTATCTGCTTAATGTTTTGAATTGTTCTTTTTATTCTAAGGGAATGGATTATTTTACCCATTCCAAAGAACAGTGAACACCATGGGTGCTTACCAAATGTCCATTCTGATGAAGGGCATTCTACAGATTGGAAAGTTTAATTCCATCTCCAGGGCTGAGCACTTTTTTTTTTAAATCAATATGATCATCTTAGAAAGGCTTTTCTTATATGTATCTTTTCTTCTTTTGACACATCTTGAAACAAATGGTAGTTATTGCATTTTCTAAGGCAGAACTTCTGGTTGGAGAGTTATTCTTTCTACCTTGCTAAATACCATGTAATTTCTGCAATTCCACCCCACAATATATTAGTGAAGCCCTTTCATTATATCAACTTTCTATAGAAGGAAAAGAACACGTTTTCTCTTCCTATTCCACAAAACACATGAATATGAAAATCAATAACATAATTAGTAGGTGATGTCTAAATTGAACTAAAAAGAATTAGATAAATTAGAGATAAATATGGTGGATGAATGGATATATCTTCAGATCTTCTGTAGTTAGTTTAAAGTTGATCCCATGATCTCAGATTAAACTATGAAAATGTTTTCTGGTTTTACTCAGGCAGGCTTTGAAAATCAAGTATTTCCAGGCATGGTGGCAACCACCTCTAATTCCAGCACTCAGGAGGCAGAAGTAGAAAGACTGCCATGAATTTGAGGTCACCCTGAGACAACATAGTGAATTCCAGGTCAGCTTGGGCTAGAGCAAGACCCTTTCTCAAAAAAAAAAAAAAAAAAAAAAAAGAAAAGCACAAAGAAAATCAAGTCTTACTAATTTTGATTCTCCAAGTTATATCCTTGTATTGCTCCATGCCAGAGTCACATACAAGACAAGAATTACATTTCAGCTAAGGGTGGCACTACGTTGTGCACACACTTTTGAAGTCATTGAACTTGGTCTTGAGATGAAGCTTACATCCACTTTTTAACACACCATGATTTTATGATTTTTATTTTCTTCATCTATTTGCCCTTGTCTCATTATATGGGAAGAACAGTCATTTGAATTAGGCCTAATATTAAGGTGAGATGGTAGAGTCAGCTGTGCCATTTTGACTTGTTTATAACAAAGTTGTATGATTTGAAAGACATTTGTTGGAATTGGATGTGGTACAGATGCATTGAAGGATAAGGTAGAAATACTACTCACCTGAATTCAGGGCTCACTCTCACTCTGTGCCTGACGCATTCCTCCTGCCCATGAATGTCTAGTTAGCATCGGCCCCAGATGAATATAATCCTTTTTCTTCCTTTTCTCTGTTATTTATTTTGAACATGAAAGATAACAAGTAATTTTTTTACCTTAATAGGAGGCCAATGCTCTCAAACAGGTAGATATTCATTTCCCTCTGATGAAAGGTAAATAAGTTTTACTTAAATATATGCTCTTTTTTGGAATGTCATAGATTCTGGAATATCCTATTTAGTTTGTGATGAAACATAAACTGTGTGTTATGGGTTTATAACTACTTTAGTGTACTACCAAAGGGAATTGATGGAATGGTACTAGAAACAGACAAAGGAAAAAAGGAACATTTTTTTTAATGAGGCAATCAAAATACGTAGTGTCCAAAACCCTCTGGGTCATTATATAATTTTGAATTTGGCATCTTATCAGTGCTGGCTATAATGTGATGAAACTTGTGTTTATAAGGCCAAATAACTGGGAAAATTATTATAGAACTTATCTTAAAATTCATAGAAGTATGAGAGATCATTGGTTTTTACTAAGAGGTTAATTACTGAGAGTAAATCAGTATATTAATAAATCTTCATACACTTGGTAGAGAGTTAGAATTTTCAGAACATTGTTAAAAGTCCTCTATGGGGGGCTGGAGAGAAGGCTTAGTGGTTAAGCACTTGCTTGTGAAGCCTAAGGACCCCTGTTTGAGGCTTGATTCCCCAGGACCCATGTTAGCCAGATGCACAAGGGGCATACGCCTCTGGAGTTCATTTGCAATGGCTGGAGGCCCTGGCGTGCCCGTTCTCTCTCTCTCTCTCTCTCTCTCTCTCTCTCTCTCTCTCTCTCTCTCTCTCCTTCTCTCTCTGTCTGCTGCTCTTAAATAAATACATAAATAAATGTCCTCTATGGTTAGCTATAGATAAGTTCCTTAGGGCTATGTTCTCTCAAATAAATAAGAAATAATTTACTGTGATATTTGTATTAACATCAATTCTTTATGTAAAATGTGATTTATGCATTATCAATTTGTAATTTTTTGGTTACTCCAATTTATATAAATGTATGTGACAGATAAATTCTCGGAAATGTAAACACAGCATCAGTGTTCATATGCATGCCACTATGTATAAGGTATTCTTCCTGAACTTTAATGAGACATAACTTATATAAAATAACACCAACACATCTTGATTATACAGCTACATGACCTAATTTATGATACATAAAACTATTGACCACAACTAATGTCAATACATTATATGATAGATTGTCTTGACAAAACTGTAAGTCATATCCTCAAAAAAATGCATGCATTTTCATATTGTTTGTTAATTTTGATGACTTTGCTGCCTATCATTTTATTATGATGTAAGAGAGAGTGAACCTTTCCCTTTTCAATTTCCTGACTGCTATTCCAGTGATCCCAGTCACTTCCTTATCAGCCTTATGGTCTTTACTGCTTATTCTCCAGAGAATTGTCTGACAAGTTCCTGATGCCAGGGATCTAGGAACATGATCTATGTTTAAGAAAGTATTACTGCCTAAATTGAGGGCTTACTTTTACTCTGTGTCAACAGCTTACTTTCTCTTATGAATTTTAAGGCAGTAGATATCCCAGATGAATATATGCTTTTCTCTCTTTTTCTTTTCTCTAGAATTTATTTGAAACATGAAAGGTGACAATAGGTATATACTTTAATAGAAGTCCAGGGCTGGAGAGATGGATTAACAGTTAAAATTCATGCCTGCAAAGCCAAAGGACCCAGATTCTATTCCTCGGGACCCACGTAATTCAGATGCACAAGAGGGAAAATGCATCTGGAGTTTGTTTGCAGTGGCTGGAGGCCCTGGAGTGCCCATTATCTCACTCTCTCTCCTTCTTTCTGTCTTTCTACCTTCTTTGGGAGTTCAAAACTTTTAATAAGTTTAAAAATTCTTGTGAACAGAACATGAGGGAACTGCAGGATACTGTAACACACTAACATTCAGATCATGGGTATTCCAGAAGGGGAAGACCAAAGACATGTTAAAATAATATTCTAAGCAAATGGAAATAAGAAACAAGTGGGTGTTGCTATAATTAATATCTGAAAAAATAGACTTCAAAACAAAAGTATCCAAAAGGACAAAGAAGGCTATTTCTTACTCATTAAGGGACTGATCCAACATGAGGACATCACAATCATAAATCTATATGCACCAAACACAGGTGCACCATAGTTAAAAAGCTAAACCAACTTGATAACAAAGCAGAAATAAACACCAACATCATCATAGTTAGAGACTTCAATATTCCACTATCTTCAATAGACAGATCATCCATACAGAAAATCAACAGGGAAGTAAGAGAGCTCAACAACAATATAGATCAACTAGTCCTAATGTACATCTACAGAACATTCTACCCAAATTTTACAGAATACACATTCTTCTCATGGAACTTTCTCCAAACTAGATATTATATTAGGCTATAAAACCGCCTCCATAAATTCAAGATAATTGACATGATTTCCTGCATTATATCAGATCACAATGCTGTAATCTAGAAAATAACAAGAGATACATTACAAATTTCCTCAGTTCCTAGAAACTGAGCTACATACTTTTAAACAGTGAATTAGTAGTGGAATAAAACAAACAAAAATTGAAAAATTTCTATAAGAGAATGGCAATGAGAACACAACTTATCAACACTAATGGGACACAGTGAAGGCAATTCTTAGGTAAAAATTCATAGCACTAAATGTCTTCATAACAAAGACAGCAAGATCCCAGATTAATAATGTAAACCTACACTTAAAGGTATTGGAAAAACAAGAATACAATCCAAATGGGAAAAAAAGAATACAACCCAGATGGGAAAAAATATAGTCAAGATCAGAGCAGAAATTAGTGAATTGGAAACTAAGAAATCAATTAAGAAAATTGTTGAAATTAGCTGGTTCATTGAAAAAATATAAACAATTTGATCAAGTGAAAATAAGAGAGGTTTCAAATTAAAATTAGAAATGAAAAGGGAGAGGCCACAACAGACATAAATGAAATTTAAAGTATCATTAGGACTTACTCCCAAAATCTCTACTCCTCAAATTGGATAATCTAGAAGAAATTGATGAATTCCTAGACATATGCCACATACCAAAACTAAACTCAGAGCAGTTTAATTTCCTAAACAAATATATCACATACATCAAGATTTAAAAGGTAGTCATAAACCTTACCCAAAAGAAACACCCAGGACCAAATGGCTTCTCAGCTGGATTCTATCAAACCTTCATTAAAGAACTGAAATTTTTCTCAAACTGTTTCACATAATTGGAGAACAGGGAATCTTCCCTAACTCCTTCCATTAACTTAGCATCACCCTAATACCAAAACCAGACATAGATACAACAAGAAAAGAAAACTATAGGCTTATATTTCTCATGAACTTAGATGCTTAGAACTTGAACAAAATACTCACAAACTGAACTCATTGACACATCAGAAGAATTATCCACCTTGATCTAGTAGGCTCCATCCCAGGGATGCAGGTATAGTTCAAAATATGGAAATCAGTCAATATGACATACTATATAAATAAACTTAATTACAAGAACCACATGATCATTTCAATAAATGCAGAGAAGGCCTTTGACAAAACACAATGTCACTTCATGATTGACATGCTAGAGAGAATAGGTATGGACAATATATTTTACACAATAAAGCCTATATGGAAATCACCTAAAGGCCAAATCTTGCTTAATAGGGAAAGACTCAAGGAGTTACCATTGATATCAGGAACAAGACAAGGGCATCCTCTCTCACCACTGGTTTTAAACATAGTACTAGAAGTCATATCCCAAGCAATAAGTCAGGAGAGAAATAAAAGGGATATAAACTGGAAAGGAAGATATCAAGTTAGCCCTATTTGCAGATGACATGATCTTACATATAAGTGACCCAAAAGTATCCGTGTCAAAACTTATAAAGGTGACTGATTCCTTCAGTAAAAAGGGAGGATACATAATAAATACAAAAAAATCAGTAGTCTTTCCATATGCAAAGGACAAATATACAGAGAAAGAAATTAACAAGACTTCAATTTGCAATAGCAACAAAAAAAAAGTTAAATAACTTAGAATAACACTAACCAAGGATGTGAAAGACATATATTACGGGAACATAAAAACACTTGAGAAAGAAATTAAGGAGGACTTTAGAAGATGGAAAGACTTCCCATGTTCCTGCATTGGTAGAATTAATATTATGAAAATGGCAATTCTACCCAAAACAATATACATATTTAATGCAATACGAATAAATATTCTAGCATCATTCTTCACAGAGATATAAAAAATGATCTCAAAACTCATATGGAATGGCAATAGACCTTGGGTATCAAAACAGCTCCTCAGCAAAAGAAACACCTTTGGAGATATCACCATTCCCAATCTAAAGCTATATTACAAAGCCATAGTAACAAAACAGCATGGTACTGGCATTAAAAACAGAAACATAGAGCAATGGAACATAACTGAAGACCTGACTTTAGGTAAAGTAACTAGAGCTACTTGATCTTGGAAAAAAGTGCTAATAATGTAGACTGGAGAAGACAGCATCACAAATGGTGCTAGACAAACTGGACAACCATATGTAGCAGAGGAAACTAGTGCCATACATATCACCATACACAAAAATCAAGTGCAAAGTGATTAAAGACCTCAATATAAGACCAGAAACTCTTCTCCTACTAGAAGAAAAAAAAAATAGGAGGAACTGTCCTTGATGTAGGTGTGAGGAAAGCCTTCCTGAATAAAACCCCAGTAACCCAGGAAATTAAACAATCACTCAACCAATGTGGTATCATGAAGCTAAGAAGCTTTTGCACAGACAAACTTACCATAATCAGAGCCAGGAAATTACCCACAGAATGGGAGAAAATTTTTTGCCATCTATATCACTGACAGGAACCTAATATCTAGAATCTACAAAGAATGCCAAAAACTAAACAACAACAACAAACCCACTCCAAAACTGGGGCAGAGAACTGA
The DNA here is from genome assembly GCF_020740685.1 of Jaculus jaculus. Lineage (NCBI taxonomy): Eukaryota > Metazoa > Chordata > Mammalia > Rodentia > Dipodidae > Jaculus > Jaculus jaculus. Next base: position 69,864,270 of record NC_059109.1, on the reverse strand, counting down.
ATAGGGAGTTCTCAGAGGAAGAAATACAAATAGCTAACACACATTTAGGAAAATGTTCAACATCCCTAACCATCAGGGAAATACAAGTTAAAACAACCATGAGATGCCATTTAACTCCAGTAAAGATGACAATCATTAAAAAAATCAAATGTCAACAAATGTTGGTGAGAATGTGGAGAAAGAAAAACCCTCATTCACTGTTGGTGGGATTATAAATTTGTACAGCCACTATGGAAATTAATATGTTGTTTCCTAAAATGGATGAATATTGAGTTGTCAATAAACCCAGTTATTCCCCTACTGGACAGTCACCCTAAATACTCCATGCTTCACTATAAAGATATGTGCTCAATTTAGCTGCTCAATTCATAATAGCTAAAAACTGGAATCAAACCAGGTGTCCATTATTGGTTGAATGGATAAGGAAGTTGTGGTGCAGTTAGACAGTGGAATTCTATTTAACAGTAAGAAAAATATGACACAATGAAACTTGCTAAAAAAAAATTGATGGACTTGGAACAGACCATACTCAATGAACTCACACAATCACAGAAAGACAACTGCCACATGGTCTATCTCATCTGTGGTTCCTATCCTGGATCAGCTCAAGTTGCTCACATACCCGACAGGCAGTTAAGGCCCAAACAATAGGGATAGAAGGACTTGGGGGAGGGGAACAGGAAGGTGGTAGTAAAAAACAGAAAACTAAACTCAATATGAACTGGTACCACAGAAACCTTTATCCCTGAAAATAGACTAAAAGATTGAACCATCAACAGGAGTATAGGAGGAGCACTTGAATAAAAGAGCCCTGGACAAAGTGGGGTGAAGCATAACCTAATTTTTTTTTTTTTTTTTGCTCTGGCCCATAACTCCTGGTATCAGAAATTGGTTGCTACCACAATGAGCTGTTCATCAGAGAGGTCTAAGAGTTCCCCAAAACGAGACAGGCTTCTTTCAAAGCACTTCATTACCCACCAGAGGTAAAAGGTAAGACCGTATTGGTGAAGAAACCCTATGCTGCTGACATAGAACAGAAAGTAACCTGGCTAGAATCTGGAAGGGAGGCAGTCACCAGTTAGCCGTCTAGTGATGGAAAGTGCTACATGATCTACTAGGGGATAATGGCCATCAGTGGTCTAAACAAGCAAGCTTCTAAGCTACTCAGAAGAAAACACCCTGACAGTTGTACACACAAGTACAGTAGTGGCACACAGACTTGGTGGGTAACCAATAGATTTATGATTGGCTAAGAGAACCACTCAGTGGAAAGGAACCCATATCTGGAAGTGGGGACTAGGTCAGAATCCTATGGTGACAAAGATTATGCTCTCCAATGTCAAGCTCTCACTAGTCTTTGGCTAAAAAGGGGGCTACCTCCATCAAATTCTCCCTAAATTAATAAGGGTTAGCCCATTTAACCTGTGCTGGCTTCACTATTGGATAATCTGTCTTTTTTTTTTTTTTTTCTCTTTCAGAAGGTAGTGAGACCCAAGGAGATAATCAAGTCCTAGATGAAACCACAGAGAAATTGGGGAGATGATGAAGGATATATCTTCCATGATAAGCCTGACAATCAGCCCCAGGGTGATCAAGACACATGATGAGGGCACTCAACTCCTTCCAAAGCACAGATCCAGAGGCTACTAAAGCTCATTACTGAAGTAGACTTAAAACTCATCCAACAAGTCCCAGGGACCTTTGCAGAAGAGGTGACATAAACAGTGTAAGAGCCACAGATTTGGACATCATGCCCAGAGGCACTGCCTTCCTCCAACAACTGACTGATGCACCCACAACACAAAACCCACAAACCCATGGGGAATACCTGCATTGCCACTAAGAGGACACCCAATGGAAGGGGACAGAGATGAGGGAAAAGGTGGTACCAACTCATGATGAATCCATACTAAATATGTCTATAATTAAAGAACACTTAGAAAAAACAATAAGTGGTAATTTATTTCACATAACATTTCATAACTATTTTATGAAGTACAATGAGTAGTTAATTAAAGAAAGGACAACTATGGATGAGTAAAATAATATTGAAACCCCAAAATTCAAAACTCGCCAATATATATTTTTATTTATTTGAGAGCAAGAATGAGGCAGAGGAAGAGAGAGAGAGAAGGGGGGGGGGAGGGGGGAGGGAAGGAAAGAGAATAGGTGTGCTAGGGCCTTCTGCCATGGCAAACAAACTCCAGATGCATTTGCCACCTTATACATCTGGCTTATGTGGGTCCTAGGGAATCTAACTGAGGGCCTTTGGCTTTGCAGGCAAGCACCTTAACCACTAAGCCATTTCTCCAGCCCTTGCCGATATTTTTGATCTGAGATTTCTATTTTTATCTTCTTTACTGCAGTGTAAACTAAGAGAGAAACTACTTATTCATATTTTCTTATGTTATACTGTCACTTGATTCCTGTGTATACTTGAAAAATTCATACTTCTTAAACTCATGCTTCTTAAACAACAACTTGGATCAGTAATTTGAGTGGAATTTATCTATGGCTCTTATGCTTTTTATTATACTAGAGACTTTTTAATGCTAGTTACTTTTTTTGGAGGTAGGGTCTTACTGTAGCCCAGGCTGACCTGGAATTCACTATGTAGTCTCAGGGTGGCCTCAAACTCACAGCAATCCTCTTACCTCTACCTCCCAAGTGCTGGGATTAAAGGCATGCGCCACCAGGCCCATCTTCCTCTATTGTTTTTATGTCTTTTTTCTCCCCTTCTTCATAGTCCATATTGAAATATTGGTGGACCAAATATAGTGCAGGTTTTAGTTCTGGTTTTTTGTTTTTTTTTCAAGATAGGGTCTTTCTTTAGACCAGGCTACCTGGAATTCACTTTTTGGTCTCTAGGTGTCCTTGAATTCACAGCAATCTTTCTACCTTGGCCTTCTGAGTACTGGGTTTAAAGGCATGTGCCACAATGTCTGGATATACTTGTTACTTTTGTCTATAATTGTTGATCAAATTTGTCCCTAATCATTTGAATAATGTAGTTTTCATTCACTCACAATGTTAAAGAAAATGCCTTTTATTAATTAGACTAAATATAGTCTTTCTAAGTGCTGATGGTCAACTATCACTTCTGGCTGAGGAGTGGCCTTTTCAATGTCATAGAGGCACAAGAACAGTCTGAATATATGTTGGCTATCTTTATTAATTACAGTACTACATATGGTAATTGTTTGAAGATTAATTTTAAAAAATGGAAGCTGTCTCTTCTTTTTGCCCTGTAATCTAGCCTGAACATCCAAGTGAGTCTGCTCTTCCTTCCCAGCCTGGCCAGGACCGGCATGGCTGGGAAGGGGGATGCTTACCTTGGCCTGGGTACTTTTCTTCTTGCTGTATATCTGCCTTCTTACCTGAGGTAACTTCTCACTTTAATCACATGTATGACTTACCTCTAATCTCTCAGTCTACCACATCTGTATTCCCTTCACACTTTAGGTCTATCACATGGGTATCTCCCCTAAACTCTGGGCTTGCTACTTGTGTAATCGCTCTAAACTCAGGGTAAGTATTGGTGTACCTCTGCTTACTACCCATTTCTCATCTGAATTTCTGGGTCCATTCTTGGCACTCTTTGTGCCATGTAATTTCTACATGGATACACTCTCTCTCACCTACTCTTTTCTTCATTTTGCCCCATGAGCTGGCCTGAACATCCATACGAGTCTGTCCCCCCTTCTCAGCCTGACAGAGACCAGCATGCTGGGACTAGCCTGGCTGGGAATGGAGGAATATCTATCTTGGCTTGAGTAATTTTCTTCTTGCCTTCTATTTTTGTATCATGCTTTGGGGGTACCCTCTCACTTTGATTACATACATGTGAGATTTATCTTTGAGATTTGTCAGTATTTCTTAATCCTCTCTGGTCTGTTATTTGAAGGAGCTTCTATGTTCAGTCTCCCACATATATGTGTGGAAATGCTCCAGCCTATTCCTAGATATCAGTTTCCCTAAATAATTTTTGTGAATTATGATTTCCCCCAAATAAACTCAATAATTCATAAAATATTTAAAAAATGGAAACTGAAAACATACATAAGATGCATACTGGTGAACAACCCCCATGAGGAATGATTGGAGTATGCTGGCTTTCCCTTGGGGTCAGAACAAGGAACTTTGCTTGCCTTGTTTACGTGGATCCCAAGTTCTCTCAGTCATGTGGATTTACTGAGAAAGTGCTTTCTCTGCAAGGCTCTAATTGAAGGGAACCCACCATAGATGATGGAGTGGAGGACATACAATGTTCAGTTATATCATAAATGTGAAAATTTGTAATAATTAAATATTTATCCAAGTAAAGTTAACATATACAGTATCTACACTGAGCAAAAATTATACAAAAAATCATAGACAATTGACAACTTCTTTTAATATAGAGAATATTTTCCTTTTACTATGGCATCACCTTTATAGTCAATGATAATGAATAAGTTAGTGAATGCTAAATACCAATGTCTCTGAATATTTTTAATGTCAAACTCCTTTACAGTTGTACATAACTTCATGAAGACTCACCAATATTAGAACAGCATGAAAAATTACTTGATACATCATTTTGGAACAAAATAAGTAGTAGCAATTTCAAAGCTAAAAGTTCATGACTTTATTTGATAAATAGTTCTTCTTTCATAAGGTCTCACTTAATCACCCAGTCTGACTGAGAATTCACTCTGTATCGTGTGCTGGCATTGAAGTCATAATGGTTCTCTCACCTAGGCTTCCCAAGTACTGGGATTCCAGGGCTGTGTCACTACTACCAACTTGATAAAGCATTTTTTTTCTGTTTTTAATCTTTTTTGGAAAACTGCCATGATTTTCCAATAGCATTTTATAATACAATTAGAAACTACTGGAAACATGCAAAGAAGCGAGGGTGGAAAAATATGATAAAGATTATTCCATATTTGTTTCAAAACTCCAGGGCTGGAGATATTGCATAGTTATTAAGGTGACTTCCTGTGAAGCCTAAGGACTCATGTTCAACTCTCCAGGTCCCATGTAAGCCAGATGCATAGTGATGCAAGTGTGCTAGGTTGCACATGCACACAAGGGGGCTCACACATCTGGAGTTTGATTGCAGTGGTTAGAGGCCCATGAGCACCAATTCTCTCTCTCTCATTTTCTCTCTCATAATAAAAGGGCCAGTCTTTTGGGATTGCTTAAAAAAAAAAAAAGACATGTTTAAAATTTTTCACTGTGGCTGAGTCTTAGATTTTTTTTTTAAATATAAATTATAATATTGGAGATTGAGGTCAAGGACATGGACTATATATCCTGAGCTTTGGATTTTTAAAAATAACTTCTAATTGACATATACAATTATGTCAATTTGTGGGGAATATGCTATTAGATACATGTATACATTGTGTAATGTTCAAATCAGGGTGAGCACATGCAACTTCTTATCATTTCCCTGTAATCAGGATTTAGAAATATAGAGCATTATTAGTTATAGTTTTCCCATTACGTACTAGCATACCAGAACTTATTTCTCAGACCTGTAGCAGTTACCATCTCATTGTCTGAAACAAACACCTGATAAGAAGCAGCTTATGGGGAAAAAAAAAAGTTTATTGATGGATTTAAGTTTCAAGGGGACATTTCATCATTACAGGGAAAGCATAGCAGGATATGACAACCAGGCATCACATATTCATAGCAGCTAGGATAAAGTAGAGAGAGTGAGCTAAGTGTGGCAAGTGGAATTGGGCTATACAACCATAAAATCTCCCTAGGGAACACAGTCCAGTAAGGTTCCACCTTCCAAAGGCTCTACAGGGAGAGGTTTAAGTACAATGTTTAATTGCAAATACATTAAGATACAGTGGATATTTTACCCTAAAACCACCACAATATCTAACTGTAACAGTGCATGTTGACAAATATTTTGCTATTATTCTATATCTACTATTTCCCCAGCCTCTGATCACCACCATTCTTTTTAAAATGTATTTGTATTATTATTATTAGTTATGCACACAGTGTGTATACAGCCATCTTGGTACCATGATTAGCCTCTTCCTTATTCTCCCCACTCCGCAGGAATCCTCTATTCTTGTCTCAACTTCTGTGACATCGGTCTTTTCAGTTTCTCATGATTTAGGTCATATATTACTCCTCTTTCATTTCTAGTCTAATTTGCCTATCACAATGTCTTCCAGTTTTAGTTACATTGTCACAAATCACAGATTGCATCATTTTTATGACTGAACGGCATTGCATTACATACATCTTATTTTCCTTTCCCATTCATTGGCTGATGAATGTTGAAATGATTCCATATCTTTGTTATTGTTAACTAGTACTGCAATAAACATAAGCCAAGCAGATGTTATAATGACTTCCTAATTTAGTTTCCTTTAAATACGTATCTGGTAGTGATTTAGCAATCAAGATAATTTTCTTTGTAATATTTTGAGAAGTATCCATACTGCTCTATGGGAGTGCCATGTCAATTTATATTTTCCACCTGCAGTTATTAGTTTTCTTTTAATAATGGCTACTCTTGTTGGAATTAGATACCTCTGTGATTTGAAAGATCTCTGCAATAAGAACTATGAACTAATAATGAAAACATAGGAGAAAATATATATAAAGTTAAGGAAATGCTATGCTCACAGCTTAGAACAATTAGTATTGCTAATATGTTTATACTTTGTAAAATGATCTACAGATTCAATTCCTACCAAAATAACAATAAAAGTCTTCATAGACTACCAAGAAAAATCCTTCTCACCATAATATATAGTAGAAATAATTGTCCTTACTAGTGTGTTTCTGATTGAGGAACATTTTTCTTTCAAGGGATTTTGGCCGTCTATGGAGATTCTGTTGGCACATAGATGTAGAAATGAGGACTATCAGTAAAAAAATTTACAATTCATATGGAATTATTTGGCCCTAAATGCCAGAGCCATAATTGACAGATCATGTGGTAATCTAATTTGAGATTTGCAGTGTTGTGAATATGATTTTAAGCTTCTATGAGTCATAGATATTCAGATGTGACATGGGACTATGATGTCTTCTGTAGAGTTGTAAGTTACTGGTATTAAATTTAAGTTTAGAAATGCAGGAGGGAGCTCTACCTTCAGCAGCACCTATACTAAAATTGAAATGATACAAGAAGATTAGCATGGCCACTACACAAAGATGACACACAAATTTTGAAGCATTCCATATTAAAAAAAGAAATAAATACAAGAGGGGGGTAGAGACCAAGAACCCTAAGTTTTCATGAAGTGTGGGAGTATCTACTAGTATTTGTGTAACTCTGTGTTATTCCTTTTCTTTATTCACTCATATAGTGTGATATATGTGCTATACACAGGAGTACTTGCCCTTGCAGTGGCCACATCCAGACTCGCTATGAGGATAGTAATGTTGCATCTTCTTTCCTGTTTGTCTGTTTGTTTTATGAGATAGGGTCTCATTCTAATCTCGGCTGACCTGGAATTCACTATGTAGTCGCAGGGTGACCTTGAACTCATGGCAATAGTCATACCTCTGCCTCCCAAGTGCTGGGATTAAAGGTGTGCATCACCATCACATCTTAATTTTAAAAATGTCTTTTAAAAAATATTTATTTATTATTTATTTTCAAGCAGAAGGAGAGAGAGTGAATGAATGAATGAATGAATGAATGAATGAATGGATGGATACTGGTGCACCAGGACCTTTTGCTCCTGCAAAAACTCCAATTGCATGCACCACCTTGTATATCTGGCTTTATGTGGATACTGAGGAATCAAACCCAGGCTATCAGGCTTTCAAGCAAGTACCTTTAACCATTGAACAATCTCTCCAGCCTCACCCCCCCCATCCTTTTTTATTGAGACATGTTTATCATACAAAGTACTATGTTTCATAGGGACATTTTGTGTACAACTATTAATATATTTTGGCCATATCCTCCTCCATACTTCCTCTGCACCCTTTGACTCCTCATCCTATTTCTTATTTATTTTCTACTTTTATGTCATGTATACATGCATGATTTTATATAATCAGTATAAAATGTGTCCATAAGTTATAGAAAATATATTTGTCTGACACTGACTTAATTCATGTAATATTATAATCTTCATTTGTTTCCACTTTCTTACAAATGACATAATTTCATTCTTCTTTATGACTGAATAAGTTTTATTTTTTTCTTTTGTCCTCTTTCTATGAACACCTAGGTTGGTTCCATAACTTTTGCAATTGTGAATAATGGTTCAATAAACATGGATGTGCAAGTATCACTGTGATGTGATATGTGGACTTTGAGTTATTGGGGTACATACCCACTATAGTAGAGGTATGCCCTATTGTAGATTTATATTTTTTTAAGGAACCTCCATACTGATTATCTTTTTCTTTTTTTAAAATTTTTTTGTTTATTTTATTTATTTATTTGAGAGCAACAGACAGAGAGAAAGAGGCAGAGAGAGAGAGAAAGAGAATGGGCGCTCCAGGGCTTCCAGCCACTGCAAACAAACTCCAGATGCGTGTGCCTCCTTGTGCATCTGGCTAAACGTGGGACCTGGGAAATTGAGCCTCGAACTGGGGTCCTTAGGCTTCACAGGCAAGCGCTTAACTTCTAAGCCATCTCTCCAGCCCCATACTGATTTTCATTGAGTGTGAGCTTTCATTCTCACCAGCAGTGTATAAAAGCTCCTTTTTTTCTGCAGCATAACTAGCATTTGTTCTTTTCTTAACAACTAAAGTTCAGACAGGAAACCTCAATGTAGTTGTAATTTTATGTGCTCATTAAAAGAAAATCCCAGTTTAGTTTCTCAACAATATAATGACTGATATACAACATACACAGGTTGTCATTGAAGTCTTCTTTTGACTTAAGAAATATAGCCACTAAGAATAACCATAAAACTCTACCAAATTTTGATGTCTATCAGCTGTTTCATGGTAGATTCTGATGAAATATTATAGATTCACTTTCCTCTAACACACTAATAAAATACCAAGTCTTTCAATATTAAGAAAAAATACATATATCAGCATAATACTGTATACTTAATTATATTTTATTACTTATACATAGCCCTTTATTCAGAAGCTTTATGATTTTTGCCACATGTCAAATAGAAACATTATATATAATTATATGTATATATTATTAATATATATATACATATATATGTATGTATTTCATTATGTCCTTTTAAATATTGAGCAATTTAAACTCATTACCATTGTGTATATAATATGCTAAAAAAATCTTAACATAACACTAGTTTATCAAAGTTCAATTCTGCCACTTTCATGTTACTTAACTAAACTGTAGATACTCTATTCCTCTCTATGGTCTCCAAATGTATTGAATTCACAAGATCTTTGGGTTCCTGTGCTATTTAGTGTGCTTGTTTAGTTCCTACACAATCAATTTGCATCTTTCCTCCTCCAATGGAATCACTCAATGTCATCTAAATACCTCTTAATAACCTGCTATGCATAAGTAAGTTGCCTATGATTTCTGCAATAAAACTCTGACTTTAGTATAATGCTGTTATGAATTGCATCAAAACACTCTTTTTGATATTGTTTCATTGTCCTGGTTCACTTGAATACAACTCTGAGACGTAGAATTGTGACTGTGTCATTCACTTGCTTAGCATAGGATTCAAAAATTGGAACTGCATAGTATGCAAATTAATTCACAGATTTAGTGCATGGTGAATACATGATGAAATACATTTAAAGTTGGTTTTCTCCATTTATTGCTTTACTCATTCTCTTATTCCATTCAGCAAATCACACAGTGATTGAACAACTTCCTCATGGAAGCTGTCACTTCATGGTTTTGAAGTGTATAAATCACAGGATTCAACAAAGGAAAAATGACTGTGTGGAAGAGAGATACAACTTTGTCAGCTGGGAGGACTTGGAAGGGGCGAGTATAGATAAAAATGGCAGGTGCAAACATAAGAAGCACAATGATAATGTGGGTGGTACACGTGGAGATAGCCTTGTTCTTCCTTTCAGAGGAGTGTCCCTTTATTCAGTACAGAACTACAGCATAGGAGGATAGAAGCCCCAGGAAGCACACAGGAGTGAGCAGGCCACTGTTGAAGACCATCAGGAGCTCCACTGCAAAGGTGTCAGTGCAGGCCAGCTTGATGACCTGTGGGACATCACAGAAGTTGTCCAGTAGGTTTGGACCACAGAACAGCAATTTCAGGATAATGGATAAGGGCCACTTGTATAATTGAATGGGTAAATCCTCCCAGCCACTGAGCCATCACTAATGCATAGCAGACTCTGTGGTTCATGAAAGTTGAGTACTGTAAAGGATGATAGATGGCAATGTAGCGGTCAAGGGCCATCACAACAAGAAGAAACATTTCTCCTGCTCCAACAAAGTGCAAGAAAAATAGCTGAGTGATGCAGCCTGTATAGGAGATTACCTTCTTCTCAGAGAGGAAGTCCACCAGCATCCTGGGATGCATCCAGGAAGGCCAAGTTGCTCAGGAAGAAGTAGAGTGGGGTTGTGAGTTTAGGGTCTGATCTTATGGTGAGGATGATAAGAAAATTTCCAGGCAGGATTATGAAGTAGAATAATGAAATGAGCACAAAGGACTGGAGCTGTACTTCTTGAGACTGGGTCAGTCCAAGGAGAATGAATTCTGTCACCACTGAGCTGTTTTTTTGTCTCCATCACTTCTCAGTCTGCAGAATTCAGCAAGCATGTTTTAAACCCTTTTTCCTTCTGTCTCAGCTCAATTCCATATGAAAACAGTATTTGCCATAGTCCATGTTCCTTGCCTTAAGAACAACCTATATCCACAATGTACATAGTTAATCCTTATATGCCTGTCCTAATTCCTTACTGTCCTTCTAGAAACACTTTAATTAATCTCTCCATGTGTGTTTACTTAACTGTGATTCTGCCAGCCTGTAAGCTTCTTTGCTTAGGATGTATTAAAAATTTCTCAATTAAAACAAAATTTAACTCTTAACTTGGTTGTTCTTATTGTAGGTTTACTTTTGCTGTTAGTGGTGGTTCAGTGTTACTTAATATTTGTTTGTTTTTAGAATATTTGCTGTATTGGTCCCCAGTCTGTATCTTTATAGAACACGGTACTTTTGTGAATGCTTTGTGCCTTCAGTTCCTATAGAATCCTTCTTTCCTGTTTATTGCTTTCCTGTTTTCTTCCTGAATTTGTGAATGCAACCCATGTACATTATCACTTCAAACACATCCTCAGGTCCTCAGGTAAAACCTATGCTTTACAACTTATTTACAGAAGAATTTCTCCAGTTACATCCCTGGCTGGATCCCAATCCTATATCTACACTTATTCTTACATTCCTGCCAAAACTTTTCCAGGATCATTTGCTTTCCATACATCTGGAATCTACTTCCTTCCAAATCTCATAATGCTACCAAAATGATATCCTTCCCTGGGGCTATAACTTTGCTAATAAAGGTTAAAACCATGTTGGAGAAATACAAAATTAAGGGTTAGTATGAATACTTTTTGTCCAGCAGAGTGTGCATGTTGACCCATTTGACTACAGAAAATCATGGAACATAGCTGGGTGTGGTGCATGCCTTTAATCCCGGCACTTGGGAGGAAGAGGTAGGAGGATTGACACATATAGAACATACCAATGTCCACTGACATATATACCGTGATACATGCAGTCAATGTAAACAAGTTGAACAAAGGAAATTTTTATTTTGAAGCTCTTTGAACTGGTTTAGAAACTTCTTTCTCTTTTATCCACTTACACATGTCTTGATGTCCACAATGATACCACACTCTGTGTGCAAATACCTGCTTGGGAAAAGAAGTCCAAAACTCCCCTCCTATTTTTATACTATATGCATACAGTGATGACTACAGTCAATTATATCATGCCTCTCTGGGTTCACAGCACTAAGACAAAGGGGCTGATGAGTTACTATCTTTATATTTGCTGTTATTTTCTGCTGTCAATCAATTTCCCTTGTCACCTGGCAATAACTCATTGTATTCAGTGTCTTTGATCAATTTGATTTCTTATCCCCTTCTCATTTCTGACTTTGTTTTAGTTATTCTCAAATTTTGCTGGTCACTGAGATTGAGATCAAATATTTAACATTTTTTCACAGAATTCATTCCTGGTTTGCAAGAGAACAACTGATTTATTCTATCTCATGAGCCAAGAAAAATATTGTTAGTGTAGTTACAATGAAAGCCTGAAAGCTTTTGACAGTCTTTTTGCTTTCCTTGTTTCACATGATCATAAACACATCTGATACAAAATATGAGCAAGTAGCACATGCTGTGTCTTTGACTTTCAGAGTTCAGTCACATGGGCATCTGTAGAGTACAGTGGAATCATAGATTCCAGGGAGTTATCATCTGACCAGCTCCTGACATGAGGGATCTGGGGTGGTTGTCTGTTCTGGAAGCTCACAGTCTCATTCCTTATTTGCCTCTTCCTTAGCTTCCTTCTTTCACTTTTCTCTTCTAGGTATGCTTTTATTTATATTCATTGTTTCTTTATCTTTATTCTTTTCTTGCAATTTATCTCCCCAATTCTTAGTGACCTTCTGTTTCTATCTTATTTTTAATTTTTAATTTTTTTTTTGAGGAAGGGTCTCACTTTAGCCCAGGCTGACCTGGATTTCACTATGAAGTCTCAGGGTGTCCTTGAACTAATGGCGATCCTCCTACCTCTGTCTCCTGAGTGCTGGGATTAAAGGCATGCACCACCATGCCTGACTCTTATTTTTGATTTTATCTTTCAATTTTCATATTTTTTAGTCATTGTTTCTCACTTTGTTCTTTACATTTATCTGCTAGCTAGTTCAATCCTTCTGCATACAGCCAAAAGAAGAGTGAGCACAGTGGGTGCTCACCAGATGACCTTCTGATAGACTTCCTACAGATGGGAAGTTTTATCTTACTTTTCAGTGCTGAGCCTTTTTTCTTTTCTATTATTCTCTCATGTATTTTTCCTTCTTCTGACTCATCTTGAAACAAATGATGGTTCTTGTCTCTTATTCTAAGGCAGAACACTGGTTGGAAATTTATTTTACCTTGCTAAATATCATGTGATATCTGCAATTCAGTCCCAAAAGTATTTTACAGAAGTCATCTAGTCCTTGAAATGATGTAATTATTCTATGAAAGGGAAGGAACACATTTGCTGTTCCTCCTCTGCCGGAGCCTGCCAGCTGAAATGGTTCGAGCCTGATGTGGAGTGAGGATTAAGGAAAGACAGAAGAAAGAGTGAAAGCATGGACTCCAGTCCAAGGCTGAAGCAAGGCCTCAAGCCAGGACTGAAGACATGGTTTATTTCACAGCATTCCTTTTTATATCTTTTTACAAACAGTTTTTCCATGGACAAAGATTTTATGAGCTTTACAAGTGCCTATCAAAAAACCTTCCTGTTACAGAGTTTGTGCATTTCAATCACTTCTCAGTACAAAAGACCAGCCAAATGGCTGAATATACATAATCTTGCTTATAGGAAGGCTGCTATAGTTTTGCTAATGTCTTGCTGCCAGAAGCCCAGAGCTATGGATACAAGTCCAGCCAAAATAGCTCCCGACAATTCCCCCTTTTTTATTTATTATTTTTATGAACATACTGGGCCTTGGTGCAGAAAGACTGTGTCTGTCTTCGGTTGTCCTCTATGATATTTAGGCCTTACCCGTCATTGGTACATGAATTCCATGATTCATGCCCTGTCTTAGGTTGACCTAACTCGAGAGAATCTTACCCGTCTTTGACTACCAGCCTCTGCAGGGGCTTTAAGATAACGTCTCAGGAAACTGAGGTCGGGTCTGTAGCTGTATCCTATGTATTTCTGCATGGATATCCATAATGGATCTCAAAAGGCATTTAACGAGTATGGGCAGCAGACACAGAATGAGCAAAAGACAAACACCTGTAGCAGCAAAGCTTCTTATCCAAGAAGTGAGAGAATTCCATCCAGGCAAGGCAGACTTAAAAGCAGATATTAAGTCATCAGCAGCTTTAGCTGATCAAAAGTAAGATGATTATCCTGCAAAGACAAAATCTCTGAATGTAACTGAATCAGATCCAAGGAAATATTATCATTATGCCAAATACCCCTTAGATGCATTTTTATCTTTTCCCAATGCTGCTGACTGTCATTATATTTTTTAGAAGTAACACAGATCCACTGAAAATCTACATGACACTCCAAACGAGTTCTAACTTTCAACCCTAGTATCTCCTCACCCAAATATGTAACCTCATCATACAAAGCATCTATTTTTTCTTCCAGTTTTCTATCTATATCTACTTGAGTTCCTAGAGAAATAGAAACATTTTTGGATAAATCATTAACAAAATGTGCAGTTTTAACTTCTTGTGACAAAGCAACAGCTGCAGTAGTAGCAGTAGCTAACAATGTAATAAAAGCTAGGATGCCTGCAATTACTAATCCTATCATTCTTTTTGGTCTACTTAAAGTATTCTTTACTTCCTGTAACACCTGTATTGCCTTGTCAGAATACCAAGGTCTAGTTACATTAACAGGAATCATGACAAATGCTGTGTGCTTAAAAATCATAACTCTGTCAGAGGACAGTTCTGAAACACAATTAGACAACGTACAGTTGTTACATGTAACATTGAACATTTCCTCAGCCCATGTAATATTTATGTCTCCCATTAACACAGCATAGTGCCCCCGACCTGCGGGGCCAATATTACGCGAGGTGGTCAAGGAGGGCAGCTGCAACCTGTAAAGAACGGGCAGAAAAGAAGAAAGAGACCAAGCAGAGGTTTTGTCAAGGTCTCGTTTAATGTTGGATTTTTTAGCTCTTTTATAATCAACCAGCAAGCGGGGGGATCAAGCAGGGGGGCACAAGGAAAGGAGGAGATAAGGCCACCTGGCCGTAATCTTCTGGAACAGCCTGTGGCTTCTCTCAGATTGTAACATCTTGTAACATTTCTCAGAGCAGTCGTTTGTTCTCAGGGGAGGAGCTGCACAAGGGCTGCTTTTCTTTTTGTCCCAGGGCAGCCAGGTCATGGTCTCTGACATTTACTCCCTCTTTGTATAATTGAAATGGGCGAAGTACCCTGTCTTAGGCTATATGGCATGCTTCCAATCCCAGCACCAGTTACTGAAGATGGCCCGTCTGTCTTAAGCTATGAGGGCTGCTTCCACTCCTGGATCCACAATAATCCCGTCATTGGCCGCGATCACAGCTCATGGAAGGTGATCTGCCTGTCTTAGGCTATGTGGATGGCCTCCAGGGAATGGGCCCTACAATATTCTCATCTCTGGCTGTGGCCATAGCTTAGCGGTGTGCCCCTGGGCTTGGTACCATAATAATCCCATCATTGGAAGCCTCGCAGCCATTTAGGGAACTGAAACCATGACCTGTTGTTAGCCAAGGGAGAAAAATCACGTCGGGCTGAAGGAGAGCCGAGGGGTGCCTCATGTGTTTGGCCCTCTTCTTCTTGTAGCTGCAATCTGTGGTAAAGGACAAACACTGAATTTCTGGTGGCAGAATCAACCTGTTCTTTGACAAAAGAAATTAGTTGTTTAAATGCCCAAGGTCCAAAGGAAAGAAGAAGGAGGAGTCCTACGAAGGGACCAAGAATAGAGGGGAGTAATGTGGAAAACAGAGGAGAAGTGGAGAACCAGTTTTGGTACCATGACTCCTGCTTTTCCCGGTTACGCTTTCGTTCCTCCAAACTGGAACGGACCTTGTCAATACTATTTTGAACTAGGCCAGTTTTGTCCGCATAAAAACAACATTCTTCCTTAAGTGCAGCACAGAGTCCCCCCTCTTGTAGAAGGACTAGGTCTAGCCCACGTCTGTTTTGGAGGACTACTTCAGACAAAGACACCATAGAGTCCTTTAAGTCTTGAAGACCCTTTTGTAATTCCTGTAAGTCCTTATCTACTGCCAAAGAGAGTTGATTAAATTGTTGTTGGGAGGTGACTAATGAAGCAATGCCTGTGCCTGCTCCGGTGGCACCCAGCCCCAGGATAACAGCAAGAGTGATGGCAGTGATAGGCTCCCATTTGGCACATGACGGAGATGTTCCTCCCTCCCCAAAATGGAGGAACTCATCTTTGGAATGTATTGTTAGCTTGGGGAAGAGTTGTACAAGGACACAATAATCTTTGTGAGTTAAGACGGTGGAAGTTACAACGTAAGGAGTGAGACCAGTAGAGCATGCAAAGTAAGTGCCAGCAGGGGCAACAATATAGAGAAAGCTAGAGTTAACAACATGAATGAGATTGCAGGTTGTTTGAAGCTCTATAGGGGGAAGCATGGACGGACCTAGGAGGCACATCCTGCACCCAGATACCTGGGCGACCGTGAGGCCAACCCCATCTTGCCATTGCCACCGTAAAGCCATGGTGTCATTGGTCACAGTTAGTTCTGCATATAAGGCTATCCCTTCATAAAAAGGGGGTCGGGGTGAATAACATACCCAGCATTCCTGAAATTCAGATACATTGGTCTGATGTATGGCCTCTATAGAGGCATTAACCATGGTCAGAATAAGGTCTGCCGATGAAGGCGACTCTAGTGGTAAGGTAGGTTGGAACAGGGTGATGCTGGTGACAGCTTGTGGGGTTGGGGAAGAAGGAGGGATTTTTTTCTTTGTTTGGTTGGGAGAGGGTTGATGAAGAACGGGATTTGGTCCTATTGCAACCTTAGGGAACTGAGGGGGTGTTTTAAGAAGTTTAATTTTAAAAGTAAGGCCAAGGTCTCTTCGTGAGACATATAGCCTAAGGCCCCACCCAAAGCCTCTGTTATTTTCCCATTGTACCTTTTTTCCTTTTTCTGTAAAAGATATCAGGATGGGGTTGTACCAATTGTCACATTTTTCCTGGGGAAGTACTATAAGTCCTCCCTGTCCCTCAAGGGAGGTCATGGGTAAGTCTTTTTCTTCTGTTGGGCTTTTTCTTTTCACTGTAATATAGTCCCATGGAGAGGAGGGATGCCAGTACCTGTCTCCAGTAGTCTCACATCCCCAGGAGGCACAAAAATAATCTTTATTATAACCACAATAATTTGATGTTCTTGGCCTATGGGAGGGTCCGGGGCAGACATAAATTGGGGCTATGGTGAGAAGGGTTCTATCAACCGTGTTGCCACACCCATACTGGGGGAGGTATTGATTTCCAGTATTTATAGGCTTGCTCTGTGGCCAAAAATGGTCGGGGGTGCCCCACTGTGGGTTGGCTCCTAAGGCAAGGGCACATAGGTCTACTTCGAGAGGGGGCCAGGGAATTTGGTGACTTACCTGGGAGGTGGCGTTAACAATGTCATTGGCTTGGTTTATTATTTGCCACGTGTAGTTGAATACCTGATATGTTGTCTTTGTGGCATTAGCCAATGGATGTAAGGTTATCAAAAGCAGAACCAGTACCTCAGTAGTCACCATAGTTTTGACTTTCCTGTAACAGAGCACAATTAAGGAACTTCTCAGGGTTTTTTCCTGGGTGGGTTATATAGCTTTATTAATCTCTCAGGGAGCCATCTGGCATTGTTAGTTTGTGTGTCATAGATACATGTGTGTCCTTTGCCCCAAATAAGCACAGGGTCGGGTCCCTGCCATTTGAGTGTCAGGGGGTCCTTCCAAAGGGCTTGTGCATAGTTATCAATAGTGGAGGGGTGCCACAGATGGTCTGCAGCAGATCTTCCTTCTTGATCTAATGTAAGAAAATTTATTACAAATAGTGCATGATTAAGCAGATTTTTATAGTTTCCTGTAAGTGGGTATAGTATTCCCCCACTCGACTGTAGTTTGGTAATGGTATTTTTGAGAGTTTGATGAGCTCTTTCAACAATTCCTTGTCCTTGTGGATTATAGGGAATGCCTGTGATGTGTCTGATGCCGAGCTGTGAGCAAAATTGTTTAAATGTGTTACTTGTGTACCCGGGCCCATTATCTGTCTTTATTGTTTTAGGTTGAGGGAGGACCATTAGACAAGTGAGAACATGATTAATAACATTTTTTGTGGCCTCTCCAGATTGGAGGGAAGCAAAGATAAATCCACTATATGTATCAATGGTGACATGGATAAACTTTAGTTTGCCAAAGGCTGGCATGTGGGTAACATCCATTTGCCATAGTTCCCCAGGAATAAGCCCGCGGGGATTTACGCCCAAATGTGCCTCAGGTAAGAAGGTTAAACATCCTTTGCATTGATGGACTATTTGTCCAGCTTGTTCCCTAGTGATGTGGAATTGTTGCCTAAGGGTCTGAGAATTGAGATGGTATAAATTATGGGCGGCCTGTGCTTGTTGTAAGGGGTCTGGTGACTTAAGGTCAGGATTCTGCATGAGACCTATAAGTTGTGTAGCTTGGTCCACCGGTCTATTGCCTTGAGTCAGGGGTCCTGGCAACCCAGTGTGTGCCCTTATGTGTCCTATAAAAAAGGGGTGGATATGGTTATGAATGAGAGACTGAAGAGTGGAAAACAGGGGGGCGGCGTTGGTTGTGGGCTTAATATAGGGGGCTGTTTCTAAGAGGGGAACAGAGTAGGCTAGATATGAGCTGTCAGTGTACAGATTAAAAGGCAAATGTGGTAAGACCCTAAAGACTTCAATAATGGCTTGTAACTCGACTAATTGAGCTGAGGAATATGGTGTAATCAGTGGAGTTATTTTACCATTAATAGAATAAGCGGCCCTGCCATTGGAAGAGCCATCAGTAAAGACCATATCAACACCCGGAATTGGAAGATATTTGGTAATATTTGGAAAAATAATAGGTGTTTTATGTAGAAATTGGATTAATTTATCTGGTGGGTGATGATTATCCATCCTTCCCTGGAAGTACACACAATTTATTGCCCATTGATCATCATTCTGAAGTAACCAGGATACTTGGGATGTATTGTATGGGGTTATTATAACTTCTGGATCCTTCCCAAATAGTTTTCGAGATTGTTCCCTCCCCAAGCAAATCAGTTGTGCTACTAAGGACATATAGGTGGGGAGGACCTTGGGAGGGGTGGCAGGTAAATGAACCCATAAAAAGGGGTTGCCTTGCCAGAAGAGTGCAGAAGGAGGAAAGGGGGCAGGGAGGATTATGAAATGTAAAGGCTTGTCAGGGGAAAAATAGGTAATGACCTGGGCAGAGATAGCTTGCTCCACCAGACCCAAGGCATTAATGGCTTCTGGGGTAAAATGTCGAGGGAAGAAAGGATCAGTTTCTCCTTTAAGGAGATCAAACAGAGGTCTTAATTGTCCAGTGGTTAGATGTAAATAGGGGCGTAGACAGTTGATTTCCCCTAGGAGTCGCTGGAAGTCATTTAAGGTATGAAAGGAGTCTCTTTTTAGTTGTATCTTTTGAGAGACAATCTTATGTGGAAATAGTTCAAAGCCTAAAAATAAATGGGGGGAATTTATCTGAACCTTATCAGGAGAAATTTGGAGGCCTCTCTGTTGTAAAGCTTTTATAAGCTGTTGTGAAACAGCATGAAGTTGGGAGGCATCAGGTCCTGCTAGTAAAATATCATCCATATAATGAATAATATAGAGAGAAGGCCAACGGAGGCGAAATGGATCAATGGTTTGAGAGACATATTTTTGACAGAGCATAAGGCTATTAGCCATGCCTTGAGGTAGGACCCTCCATTGAAATCTAGGCATAGGTCCAACAAAGTTAGTAACAGGAAGGCTGAAGGCAAAGCGTTTACAGTCTTCTGGGTGTAGGGGAATGGAGAAAAAGCAATCCTTGAGATCAATGACTATTTTTGGGTACCCTTTAGGAATAGCCACAGGGGAGGGCAAGCCTGGCTGTAGAGCCCCCATGGGGACCATAGTTTTATTAATTTCTCTGAGATCTTGGAGTAGTCTCCATTTTTCTGTCTTTTTTTGTATAACAAAAATGGGAGTATTCCATGGGTAAGTAGATGGCTCGATATGACCAGCGGCTAACTGTTCCTGCACTAACTGTGTAGCCGCAGCCAACTTGACTGAGGAGAGGGGCCATTGATCTACCCAAACAGGAGAGTCATTCTTCCAAGTGATTTTATCTGCCTGCTGTGCAGGAGGTGCAATGGCCCTTAAGAAAAATGGTGATACCCTAAGCCTGAGCGAGTAGGTCTTTGTTGCTGAATAATAGGCTGCGTAATGCCTTGATTATTTTTTCCTAGTCCTGTCCCTGGTATAAAGCCCTGAGATAGCATTTGATGAGTGATTGTCTTATTTGGGCTGTAAATAATGACCTTCATTTGGTCTAGTATATCACGTCCCCACAAATTTATAGGCAAGCCATCAACCACAAACGGTTTGACTGTCCCTGAGTTTCCTTCTTGATCTTCCCATGTTAGAAATTTAGAGCTCTGTAAAGTGTTCTGAGATTGACCAATTCCTTGTAAGTGGGTGACAGAGGACTGAAGAGGCCAAGCTGAGGGCCAATGATCTTTTGAAATTACAGTGGCATTGGCTCCTGTATCAATGATGCCTAGAAACCATTTTTTATCTAGTTGGAGGTGAAGGGTGGGCTGGTTGCAGGTGATAGCCTGGACCCAGTAGATATCAGAGGATCCTGGGTTGGTGTCTCCACGAGGCCAAGGAAGGGCAGGGCCACTGGTCTGTAAGGGTAGGAGGAGGGCTTGTGCCACTCTCTGGCCCCTGGATATAACTAAAGGTCCCAGGGTGGCATTGGACAGGATTTTTATTTCCCCTGTATAATCATTGTCCACGACAGAAGGGTGAATAGTAAGTCTCTTAAGAGTGGAGGATGCCCTCCCCAAGATTAAAAAGAACATATCGGGGGGGGGGGTCCAAAGGCTCCTGTAGGGAGGACTTGGATTCCATTCTCGGGTGTTAATATTGTATTGGTGGAGGCACACAAGTCCAATCCTGCTCTTCCTGCTGTGGCTTGATAGAGGTGGGAGGTGGGTGGAGTTGAGGGGGGTGAGGGGACTGAGGAGTCGGATACAGGGGGGTGGGCTGCTGACTGTTCCCTGAGGCTGGCAGGAAACGGATGGGTTGAGGGGCCCGGGGCTGCCCCCTCAGCCCGTTTCGCTGGAGAGGAGGTAGGGGGTTTCCTGAGATATCTGTCTTAGAACGGCAGGTATTGGCCCAGTGTTTGCCCTTTTTACAACGAGGGCAAGGAGTAGCACGTTGGAGGGGGCATGTTTGTGGCCCTGTGGTCTGCAAGGGGGTTATGGCTGTCTTGTTAGAATTATTGGGGCACTGTCTGGAAAAATGCCCAATTTGGCTGCATTTAAAGCAGGCTTTGTTGGAAAAGGGTTGCTGGATAGTGGCCCCAATTGCAAGATTGACAGCTTGGGAAATTTTGTGGGTGAAGGTATCAACATCTTTGCAAAGTTGAATCACGTCCTCAAGAGAGGCTGTTCTAACTTTGCCATGCAGGACTGACCTGCAAGCTAAGTTTCCATTTTCATAAGCTAATTGTTTTAGGAATTTAGATTTGGCACCTCCTGGGCTGAGAATACGTTCTGCTGCTTCAGTGAGTCTGGCCACAAAATCAGTATAATTTTCTTGGGTACCTTGGGTGATTTTTGACAAGGGGGAGGTAACCGAGCCCCATGTAGTGATCATACGCCAGGCAGCAAGAGCCGCATTAGCGGTTTGCGCCAGGAGGCCAGGGGGAAAGCCCTGTTGGTAAGCCTCAGTGGCATACCTGCCTTGACCCGTTAGTTTATCAAGGGTCCCAGTTGCTGTGGGTGAGTTGTGGTCCCTTAGATTAACTGAAGCAATTGATTGGCATCTATCCATAAAGTCCGCCTTCCATGACAAAAATTGTCCTCGGGTTAGAACTGACTGAACAACTCGGGTCCACTCTCCCGGGGTTAAATGACCTCCCCCAGAGGTCCTCGAGAAGGGAGAGAGTAAAGGGGGCTGTTGGGCCATAAGCCTGTACTGCAGAGTGGAATTCTTTAACCTTTTTAAAGCGCAGGGGGCGATAGTGAGTGTCTGGGGGTTGGGCACCTGGAGCAGTGGCGGGAATTCTAACAGGGGGTACTAAGAGTTCCTTGGGCCCTTCCTCTGCCTCTGAGGTTTCATCCTCATTATCCGAGACCGGAGGGGAATCATGGTCTTCTAATGGGGCATCTGAAGAAGAAATTTGGGGTGTGGCAGTGGAGCTTTGGGGCGTGGCGGTGGAGAGCATAAGCATCGGAAAAGCCAGGGAACACCACGGGGAGGGAGTTATTTTAGTGGTCTTTGTCACGGTTAAACTTGGGGATTTAAATATGGTCTCCTTAATTGAAGCTTGTAAAGAGCTTAAATCTGTAGATAATTGAGCAAACTCTTTTTGAAGCTTAAGCATATCCCGTAACTCAGCTATCTGTTTAATGAGATGTTCTTTGGCGCCAGTCAGGGTAGAGGGGTGGAGCCCTGGAGGTAGCAGAGTGGGTGCACGAAGCTGGGAGGGGTAAGGGGGCGGTCTGAAAGGAGGGGCCGATGCAGCGGGAGGCCAATCGGATTGTGGTACTTAGCAGCCTCCTCCTCAAGGGAAGCAGCGTCACCCGGATCGAGTGGCTCGGGATCACAGTTCTTTGAAAAAACTGGGTTAGTGAGGGACGTATACCAAGAAGCAGTTTCAGGGGGAATAGGCTCGGGTAAGGGCGGATATAACTTTTTTATTGTTTGGGGAGCACCAGAGTTATTGGAGTTAGAATTTATATCGATTATGACTGATGGGCAAGGGGATTTCTCAGGAGGAGAAGAAAGCGAAACTAAAGAAACGCCGCGCGAGAGAGGGCGGAGGCAATATTCAGCGACAGAAAGGAGTTGTTGTTTATCTGGATCTGAATGAGCTTCTTCCACTTTGTCTCTTATGAGTCCCCAGTAGGAGAAAATTGTGGAGGGAACGGAATCAGGTCCCTCCTCTAGAATACGGTGATTTAGGTCTTTACCAACCTTTTGCCATTTTTCAGGATGAATATCAGGACCAGAAATAATGAACCAGGGACACACTTTGTCAATGAAAACAAAAAAATTAACAAGGTCCTTTTTCTTAACTCTAATTCCTCTTTCCCTGAGTGAGCTCTTTAAATCCTTAAGAAAAAGAGCCTCTTTACTAAGTTTTTGGCCCATTCTGAAAATCGGACGAGAATGAAAAATAAGGATCCTGACTTACACTGAGCCGTGGCCGAATGGCGAGCGACGAAACGGAGGGCACACCAAACTGTCCCTCGGCGTCCTGAGGAGACCTCCAGCGCTGTTAGTCATCCAGTTGGAGACCCGTGCCTCGAGCCCCATGATTGGGCACCACTTGCCCCCAACCTGCAGGGCCAATATTACGCGGGGTGGTCGAGGAGGGCTGCAACCTGTAAAGAACGGGCGGAAAAGAAGAAGGAGACCAAGCAGAGGTTTTGTCAAGGTCTCGTTTAATGTTGGATTTTTTAGCTCTTTTATAATCAACCAGCAAGCAGGGGGATCAAGCAGGGGGCACAAGGAAAGGAGGAGATACGGCCACCTGGCCGTAATCTCCTGGAACAGACTGTGGCTTCTCTCGGATTGTAACATCTTGTAACATTTCTCAGAGCAGTCGTTTGTTCTCAGGGGAGGAGCTGCACAAGGGCTGCTTTTCTTTTTGTCCCAGGGCAGCCAGGTCATGGTCTCTGACAGCATAGGGTGGAGTAACACAAGCCATTACCCTTCCCTTTGGGAGGGAAGAACTGTCATTCCTGGGGGAGGTGACCCTCACTCCTCCCATGGCTGCAGCAACTTTCCATAAGTAAGTCTGTTGGAAGCCCTCATCAGACCACCAAAGTCCAGCAGAGAGTCCACCAGTCCAGTCATTGTTCTATTTACCACTTCCTTCTGCTCCCGGATTTCCAGACCAGTCCTTAATATGCCTTTTAGTTCCATAGATGTTACATATGATGTAAGCAGTCCCAACACACCTTTTCCAATGCAAAGACCTATTATACCAAGGCGATTGTCCCTCATAGGGGCAAAAGCATCTAGTGACTCGGCTTCTCTGACTTGATTTCCTGAGGGGAGCCAAATAGAGACTTGTGAAATAGACCCTTGACTTGCCTCTTCCCTTTATCTGCTGAATGCTTTACAATCACATTCCTTGGTTGGATTTTTAAACATCCAGTTACTTCTGTTTTAGTTAGGCATATAGGAATACCAGTGCCATAACCAGTATAATTGAGTCCAAATTTCTGATGAGCCTGCATATTCCTACTGGAAGGCGTGCCTAGTAAATGAGTATTGTTTACCATGACTATAATTTATCTTCCCAAGTTGCTAGATGTAAGATGGGTGGGTCAGGAACATAAGCCCAATACAGCTCAGTGTGGATCATCAGGAGTTGAATCCACATCATCAGGAGCAGAGGCATCATTCTTCTGATGTTCAGTCCCTGCGAACTGGACCAACCTCTCTGGCAGCCACCTGGCATTGTCAGTGTCCTGTGGGAAAACACAAACATACCCTCTTCCCCTTATTAATACTGGGTTGGGGCCATGCCATTGTTCATCAATGGAGTCCTTCTTGCCTGGACTGGAGCGATGGCTTAGCGGTTAAGCGCTTGCCTGTGAAGCCTAAGGACCCCGGTTCAAGGCTTGGTTCCCCAGGTCCCACGTTAGCCAGATGCACAAGGGGGCACACGCGTCTGGAGTTCGTTTGCAGTGGCTGGAAGCCCTGGCACGCCCATCCTCTCTCTCTCCCTCTATCTGTCTTTCTCCCTATGTCTGTCACTCTCAAATAAATAAATTAAAAATGAACAAAAAATTTAAAAAAACCCTGCAGTTGGAGTATGTGCAGTGGCCAGAACATATGCAGCCCATCCCCGAGAATAATCTATATATTGAATTTGTTGCTTTTCAGTAGCTTGTTCTACTAAGGCTAATGCCTTACGTCCCTCATCTGTTAACTGACGTACAGACTTTGGATTTGGATCTCCTTTTAAAATGTCAAAGAGGGGCTTTAATTCTCCAGTACTAATTTTTAAGTGAGGTCTAAACCAATTAATATCTCCCAAAAAAGCTTTTGAAAATCATTTAAGGTTTGTAACCCATCTTTCCTGAGCTGAATTTTTTGTGGCAATATGGTTTTTGGATATAATGTGTGTCCTAAATATGAATATGGTGGCTCAGTTTGAACCTTATTTGGAGCTATAATTAATCCTTGCTCTTTTAAGGCTTCCTGTAAATGTGAGTAAGCTGTTAATAATAATCCCTCTTGTTTGAATTCCAAGAGAATATCATCCATATAATGAATAATATATACCTGAGGATAGGCCTATCTAGTCTTTGTTACAGCTTGAGCCACAAACTTTTGACACAAGGTGGGGCTGTTGGCCATACTCTGGGGCAATACTTTCCAATGATATCTTTTCATAGGCTCCTTAAAATTGATAGACAGCACACTAAAGGCAAATCTTTTACAATCTTGAGGAGAAAGAGGAATAGTATAAAAACAATCTTTTAAATCCAATATAATTTTTTTGGTTCATTTATTTGAGAGTGACAGAGAGAGAGAGAGAGAGAGAGAGAGAGAAAGAGGCAGATAGAGAGAGAGAGAGAATGGGTGCGCCAGGGCTTCCAGCCACTGCAAACGAACTCCAGACGCATGCACCCCCTTGTGCATCTGGCTAACATGAGTCCTGGGGAATCAAGCCTCGAACTGGAGTCCTTAGCTTTCATAGGCAAGCGCTTAGCCACTAAGCCATCTCTCCAGCCCAAAATCCAATATAATTTTATAAGTATTTTTAGGAATAGCAGAAGGCATAGGAAATCCCAGTTGCAAAGTTCCCATCAATTCCATTGTTTCATTTACCTTTCTAAGATCCTGCAATAACCTCCATTTTCCAGACTTCTTTTTTATAAAGAAAAAAAAAAAATTGGAGAATTCCAAGGTGAATTTGAAGAAGAACTTCCTTGATTGACTTCCCTTGAAGGGGAGCAACCAAGGTTAGCCCTTGTGTATAGGATGGTCCTATGTCAGAACATAGACTAATATAATCAGCTATGTTCCCCTTTCTCCTAAATGACCTCAAGGCTGCTTGACAAGTAGAGTTAGCATTCTCGTAGGCTAATAATTTTACAAGTGCAAGTCCTGCTTCAGAATCTCCAACCAGTCTATTAGCAGCCTGTAATAATCTATCCACAAAGTTTTGATATAATTCACCAGGTCCTTGCCTAATTTTTGACAAATCTTCAGTCCCCCTCCCAATGGATGGAAGCTTATGCCAAGCCTTTTTAGCTTGTGCATTAACCTGAGCATAAACGCCTACATCAAACTTCAATTGATTCTCAAGTTCCCGATATGGTCCCTCTCCTGCCAGCATATCAAAAGCAATAGGTACCCCCTGAGCCTTATTCACCTCAGCAATAGCCTGACAGTTCTCCGTATATTCTGTTTTCCACAATAAATAGTCTCCTCCTGACAAACATGCCTTTGCTACTTGTTTTCAGTTCCCGGGAGGGAGCACCTCAAATGTCATAGAGTCTATAATTGCAAGCGTGAAAGGAGCTGTAGGGCCATATTGCATGCAAGCTGCTTTTAATTCCTTCAATCACTCAAAAGGTATAGGGTTATGAGATCTTACATTATTCCCTTGACTATCTTTTTGTTCAAAAACAGGATATACATCAAATCCCTGCATATCTTCTCCTCTTTGTGCTGCTCCTGCAAGAGTTGCTTGCAGAGGTGAGACAGAAGGCTGAATCAAAGATACAGGATGAAATTCACCCTCAGGTTTTGACACTATCGCAATGGCAGGAGGTTTTGTTACAACAGAAGGATTGGGAGTGACTGTATTTCCTGGAATACGCTTTCCCTGAAATTGATGTACTTGTAATGAAAGGCCCAAGAATCCAGAAGCCCAGAAATATTATCATGCTCCAAAGGGAGATTAAGCAGGCCCCTGCATACCTCAAATTCCAGGCTTTACTCTCTGTTGGAAATATGCAGAGAATCCCTCTTCTCACTGTATCAGAGCCTGCTCCTAATATAAAACTAGGTAAGACTTCCGGTTAAGATGGCGGCGTAGGTACCATGCCAAAGCAGCCTGGGGGGAGGGGGGAAAGACCGAAAAAAACTCAGCAAAATACACACTTTTACTAAAAAGTGAGGTGTATAGGAAGTTGAGGCGGCAGCGGAGAAGTGGAAGAGTTATAGAGCATCCATAGCCTGCACAGGCGGGAACAGCGGCTCCGGGGCGGCTCGGCTACCCGCCGCAACCGCGGAGTGGCAGAAAACCGCGGACTCTCGGCTCGAGCCGCAGGACAAGCCAGGTGCGGGATTTTCCCCTCACACCGCGCTCTCCGCAACTCGGGAAACGTGAGGGGAGAGCGGCAGCGAGCAACGGAGGGAGGAGCAGACCGCGAGGTAAAAGCACACGTGGAGAAGCGATACAACCAGAGCAGCCACGGCTCCCTCCCCTCCCCCGCCGCCTGAACCCAGCTCCAGCGAACAGAGCAGCGGCCCGGTACCCGGCCACGCCAACTTGGGCTGACGGCGGGACCCAAGCAGGAGCAGAATTCGGCAGCAACTTCAGCGGCTCCAGCACCGGTACCAGTGGCCCCAGCAGCAGCGGACCCAGGAGCGGCAGCGGTGGCAGATCCCGCAGCAGCGGCTTCGGGGTGAGCAGCAGCGGTGGACACGGCAACGGCAGCTTCAGCAGCGGTGGTGGCTCCGGGGGTGGCAGCTACAACAGCTGCAGAGGCGGCAGCAGCGGCTCAGTTTGCCCCGTAGGAAAAGCAAGTGCCCAGCACCAGAAATCAGAACAGCAGCCCGACGACCCAGGCAGCAACTTGACTGAGACCACAATCACCCAAGGTAACTGGGATTGCACCAGGGAAGGGTCTCACTTGGTCACAAGCTGACTTGGATACCTCAACAGACCAGAAATCTAAACCTCTTTGTTGATAGAGGATCTGGTCATTATAATAACTACTCTTGCATACATACTCGGGGCTGTTTTTGATGGAATGGGTACAGTGTTTAGTTAAATTTTAGAATCTACCAGTATATTATTCCACTCAGCCTGCTTGAATACTCCTATAGCAGGGAAACTCAACCCCTAAGAACATCTTTGTAGATACTCTGAGAGTCTTAAGAGCCACACCTAATACCTTAAGGTCCTACCCTGAAAATATATTACATCAAATCAATTGATACAGCTAAGAATACACAGCTAGCTAGAAAATCCAAGCATTAACTTAATCCAAGATGCAAAAATATATACATTATAACACAAGAAACACTAAAAAGCAAGACGATATAAATCCACCTAAAAGTATTAATGCATCAGAAATGTCCTCCAGTGAGAAAGAGTTAGAGGAAATGCCTGAGAAAGAGTTCAAAAGAATAATTATAAATATGTTCAAAGAGGTCAAATAACACATGAAAACAATCAAAGAAGAAATCAAAGAGGAAATCAAAGAGGAAATCAAAGGAATCAAACAAGAGGCAGGACACCAATTTAATGAAATAAAGAAGGCAATACAAGACATAAATAGAGAAATAGAAATAATAAAGAAAAACCAGTCAGAATTACTAGCAATGAAGAACACAGTTAATGAAATAAAAAACTCTGTAGAAAATCTCACCAGTAGGATGGATGAGGGAGAGGACAGAATATCTAAGCTAGAAGATCAGGTGGCAGACCTAATGCAGTCCAACAAAGAGAAAGACAAACTTATAGAAAAGTATGAGTGGGAATTTCAAGATATTCGGGACACTATGAAAAGATCCAATATAAGAATTCAGGGCATAGTAGAAGGAGAAGAACTCCACTCCAGAGGCATAGTAGGCATCTTCAACAAAATCATAGAGGAAAATTTTCCCCAAATTGGGAAAGAGGTGCCAATACAGATACAGGAAGCCTTTAGAACCCCAGCCAGACAAAACCCAGAATGAAACTCTCCTCGCCACATTATACTCAAACTTCCAAACACACAAACCAAAGAAAAAATATTGAAAGCAGTTAGAGAAAAAAATCAAGTTACCTACAAAAGCAAGCCCATCAGGATTACAGCAGATTATTCAACACAAACTTTTAAAGCCAGAAGGGACTGGAGTGATATATTCCAAGTTCTGAAAGATAACAACTGTCAACCAAGGTTACTTTATCCTGCAAAGTTATCCATCCAAATAGATGGAGAAATAAAGACATTCCATGACAAAAGCAGGTTAAAGGAATATCTGAAGACAAAACCAGCTCTACAGAAAATACTTGATAGAATCCTCCATGCTGAACAAAAGGAAAAGCACACATATAAGGAACCTAGAAAAACCAGCCATACTCAAATACCAGTTAACAGAAGAGAGCACAGGTAGAACAAGTAACACACACACACACACACACACACACAAATGGCAAACATAAATACACACCTTTCAATAATATCTCTTAATATCAACGGTCTCAATGCCCCAACGAAAAGACATAGATTTGCAGACTGGGTTAAAAAGCAGGATCCTACAATTTGTTGTCTTCAAGAAACTCACCTTTCTACAAAGGATAGACATTATCTTAGGGTGAAAGGTTGGAAGACGGTGTTTCAAGCAAATGGGCCTAGAAAACAAGCAGGGGTTGCTATCCTAATATCAGACAGGGTGGACTTTAGTCCGAAGTTAGTCAAAAAAGATAAGGAAGGTCACTTTATATTGATTAAGGGCACACTACAACAGGAGGACATTACAATCCTAAACATATATGCACCTAACATGGGGGCTCCCAAATTCGATAAACAAACACTAATAGAACTAAGGTCACAGATAACACCAAACACGGTGGTGGTGGGTGACTTTAACACCCCACTCTCATCAATTGACAGGTCATCCAGGGAAAGAATAAACAGAGAGGCATCTGGACTAAATGAGGTAATAGAAGGAATGGACCTAACAGATATATACAGGACATTTCATCCAAAGGTTGCAGAATATACATTCTTTTCAGCAGCTCATGGAACATTCTCTAAAATAGACCATATATTAGGACACAAAGCAAATCTTAACAAATTCAGGAAAATTGAAATAATTCCTTGCATTCTATCTGACCACAATGGAATTAAACTACAAATCAGTAGCAAGAAAGGCTATAGAGCATACACAAAATCATGGAAACTAAACAATACACTACTAAATGATGAGTGGGTCAATGAAGAAATCAAAAAGGAAATCAAAAAATTTATAGAGTCAAATGATAATGAGAACACAACATACCAAAATCTCTGGGACACAATGAAGGCAGTTCTAAGAGGAAAATTTATAGCCTTAAGTGCCTATATTAAGAAATTAGAAAGGTCGCAAGTAAACGACCTAATGCTTCGCCTTAAAGCCTTGGAAAAAGAAGAACAAGGCAAACCAAAAAGTAGTAGACGGGAAGAAATAATAAAGATTAGGGCAGAAATTAATGAAATAGAAACAAAAAGAACAATCCAAAGAATTAATGAAACAAAGAGTTGGTTCTTTGAAAGGATAAACAAGATTGATAAACCCTTAGCAAATCTGACCAAAAGAAAGAGAGAAGAGACACAAATTAATAAAATCAGAGACGAACAAGGTAACATCACAACAGATTCCAGAGAAATTCAAAAAATCATAGGGACATACTATAAAAGCATATACTCCACAAAGTATGAAAATCTGAAAGAAATGGATGATTTCCTTGATCTATATGACCTACCTAAATTAAATGAAAATGAGATTAATCACTTAAATAGACCTATAACAAACATGGAGATCCGAGCAGTTATCAATAATCTCCCAACTAAAAAAAGCCCAGGCCCGGATGGATTCACTGCTGAATTTTACCAGACTTTTAAGGAAGAGCTAACACCACTGCTTCTTAAGCTCTTCCAGGAAATAGAAAAAGAAGGAATCCTACCAAACTCCTTCTATGAGGCCAGCATCACCCTGATACCAAAACCAGGCAAAGATAGAACAAAAAAAGAAAATTACAGACCAATCTCCCTCATGAACATAGATGCAAAAATTCTCAACAAAATATTGGCAAACAGAATACAAGAGTATATCAAAAAGATCATTCACCCTGACCAAGTAGGCTTTATCCCAGAGATGCAGGGATGGTTCAACATACGCAAATCTATAAATGTAATACATTACATAAATGGGTTGAAGGACAAAAATCACATGATCATCTCATTAGATGCAGAGAAAGCATTTGACAAAATCCAACATCCCTTCATGATAAAAGTCCTACAGAGACTGGGAATAGAAGGAACATATATCAATATAATAAAGGCTATTTATGACAAGCCTACAGCCAACATATTACTAAATGGGGAAAAACTGGAAGCTTTTCCACTAAAATCAGGAACAAGACAAGGGTGTCCACTGTCTCCACTTCTATTTAATATAGTTTTGGAAGCCTTAGCCATAGCAATAAGGCAAGAGACACACATAAAAGGGATACAAATTGGAAAGGAAGAAATCAAGTTATCATTATTTGCAGATGACATGATTCTATACATAAAGGACCCTAAAGACTCTACTAGCAAGCTGTTAGAGCTGATCAAAACCTACAGCAATGTAGCAGGATACAAAATAAATACACAGAAATCAGTAGCCTTCGTATATGCTAACAACAAACACACAGAGGATGAAATCAGAGAATCACTCCCATTCACAATTGCATCAAAAAAAAATAAAATACCTTGGAATAAACCTAACTAAGGAAGTAAAGAATCTATACAATGAGAACTTTAAGACACTCAAGCGAGAAATTGCAGAAGACACTAGAAAGTGGAGAAACATCCCTTGTTCCTGGCTTGGAAGAATCAATATCGTGAAAATGGCAATCTTACCTAAAGCAATCTACACATTTAATGCAATCCCTATCAAAATTCTAAAGGCTTTCTTCATGGAAATAGAAAAAACAATCCAAAAATTCATTTGGAATCATAAAAAACCTCGAATATCTAAAATAATACTGAGCAACAAAAAAGAGGCTGGTGGTATCACCATACCTGATTTTAACCTATACTACAGAGCCATAGTAACAAAAACAGCATGGTACTGGCACAAAAACAGACATGTAGATCAGTGGAACAGAATAGAGGACCCAGATGTAAGCCCAAGTAGCTATAGCCACCTGATATTCGATAAAAATGCCAAAAATACTCATTGGAGAAGAGACAGCCTCTTCAGCAAATGGTGTTTTGAAAACTGGATAAATATCTGCAAAAGGATGAAAATAAATTCTTCTCTCTCGCCATGCACAAGAATTAAGTCCAAATGGATTAAACACCTTAACATCAGACCGGAAACTTTGAAACTGCTAGAGGAAAAAGTAGGGGAAACCCTTCAACATATTGGTCTTGGCAAAGACTTTCTGAATACAACCCCAATTGCTCAGGCAATAAAACCACAGATTAACCACTGGGACCTAATGAAATTACAAAGATTTTGCACCGCAAAGGACACAGTGAAAAAAGCAAAGAGGCAACCTACAGAATGGGAAAAAATCTTCGCCAGCTATATATCTGATAGAGGATTAATATCTAGGATATACAAAGAACTCAAAAAGTTAACTAATAAGGAATCAAACAAGCCAATCAAAAAATGGGCTAAGGAGCTAAATAGAGAGTTCTCAAAGGAAGAAATACGAATGGCATATAAGCACCTAAAAAAATGTTCTACGTCACTAGTCATCAGGGAAATGCAGATTAAAACTACATTGAGATTCCATCTCACTCCTGTCAGATTGGCCACCATCATGAAAACAAATGATCATAAATGTTGGCGGGGATGTGGAAAAAAAGGAACCCTTCTGCACTGTTGGTGGGAATGCAATCTGGTCCAGCCATTGTGGAAAACAGTGTGGAGGTTCCTAAAGCAGCTAGAGATTGATCTACCATATGACCCAGCTATAGCACTCCTAGGCATATATCCAAAGGACTCATCTCATTTCCTTAGAAGTACATGCTCAACCATGTTTATTGCTGCTCAATTTATAATAGCTGGGAAATGGAACCAGCCTAGATGTCCCTCAACAGATGAGTGGATAATGAAGATGTGGTACATTTATACAATGGAGTTCTACTCAGCGGTAAAGAAAAATGAAGTTATGAAATTTGCAGAAAAATGGATGGACCTGGAAAGTATTATACTAAGTCAGGTAACCCAGGCCCAGAAAGCCAAGCGCCACATGTTCTCCCTCATATGGGGATCCTAGCTACAGATGACTGGGCTTCTGTGTGAGAATGAAAATACTTAGTAGCAGAGGCCAGTAAGTTGAAAAGGAGACATAAAGGGTGGAGAAATGAAGGGAGGAGGATATTTAATAGGTTGATATTGTATATATGTAATTACAATGATTGTAATGGGGAGGTAATATGATTGAGAATGGAATTTCAAACGGGAAAGTGTGGGGGTGGGGAGGGAGGGAATTACCATGGGATATATTTTATAATCATGGAAAATGTTAATAAAAATTAAAAAAAAAAAAAAAAACTAGGTAAAAAGGGCGTGAGATAGCCCTCAAGGATGGGAAATGAGTAATGAAGTAAACCACTTATTTGGTTTCTGTAAATAGCCTGCACCATAAGCCTTAATAGCCCACACCATAAGCCGTAGCAGCCTGCCTTAGACCACACTTTGCAACCCCCACCCAAGGACCCGCGCAAATGCTGACCACCAAGGTCATAGGAAACTGATTGGTCCACGGGGGGGGGGGGGGGGGCTTGAGCAATTTAAACTAATTGGCTTAGAAACTATGGAGTGGCACAAACTGACTGGCTCACACTCCGCGGGCCCCTAATGTTAAAAATGATTGGTCTAATGCACAGGCTTTGTTAGAAATCTTATAAAAACTGTCCCATTCCTGCGTTCAGGGCTCTGCAGTCCTCTACCCCTGTGCGGTGTACGACTGTGGGCTCCAGCGCGCTTGGAATAAAATCCTCTTGCAGTTTGCATCAAGACCGCTTCTCATGAGTGATTGGGGTGTCGCCATATCCGGGCAGAGCGTGGGGTCCCCGTTTTGGGGTCCTGCAGTAAAGACAGTGATTTAACCATACTTTGCAAATGTTGCATCTCCTCTAAATATTTTTCTTTCTGTTCATCCTCAGATTTAGTAAAAGTTATAAAAAAAAAGGAAAGTCTTCCTCTTGGTGACCTTCCGTCACCTCTTCCTCTACTTTTGCTTCCTTATCTGAATCTTAATGATCAAGGCAACATTCTTCTTTTCTAAATAATAGCTTAGATGTAGACTCTGGTTCCTCAGGTGAAACGGAAGGTTTAAATTCATTTTCTAAGTCCACGCTGGGAAGCAGTCCTTTGTCTTTAGTTGTACCTGATTTAACTTTATCTCTTTCATGTCTAGGATCTAAACTACCTCTAACTAAAGCCCACAAGTTAAAAGTTTCCACTGCTACTTTACTTGGCCCATGGGTATTATAATAATCTTAAAGCTCAGTCCCTACCCTTTGCCAGATTTTTAAATCGATAGTTCCTCCTTCTGGGAACCAAGGACAGACTTTTTCTATAAATTCCAAAAAGTTACTAAGTTGCTGTAGACTAACTTTAGTTCCCTGAGTACGCAACATATTTTTCAGCATATGAACAAAAAGCATATGACTACTACCTTGTCCCATTTTTACTTATATTACTCACTGCTCCCTTCTTTCTTTTTCTGAGCACGCTCCTTTTCAATCCAGCAGAGTGTCCTTCACTGTATCCCCATCTTCAGGCCACACAGTTGGGTGCCACTTGCCAGAGCCTGCTGGCTGAAAGGGTTTGAGCCTGATGGGGAGTGGGGATTAAGGAAAGACAGAAGAAAGAGTGAAAGCATGGACTCCAGTCCAAGGCTGAAGCAAGGCCTCAAGCCAGGACTGAAGACATGGTTTATTTCACAGCATTCCTTTTTATATCTTTTTACAAACAGGTTTTCCATGGACAAAGATTTTTATGAGCTTTACAAGTGCCTACCAAAAAACCTTCCTGTTACAGAGTTTGTGCATTTCAATCACTTCTCAGTACAAAAGACCAGCCAAATGGCTGAATATACATAATCTTGCTTATAGGTAGGCTGCTATAGTTTTGCTAATGTCTTGCTGCCAGACAGCTTCCCAACACTGAAGATACATAATTTTGCTTACAGGAAGGCTGCTATAGTTTTGCTAATGTCTTGCTGCCAGAATCCCAGAGCTATGGATACAAGTCCAGCCAAAATGTCTCCTGACACTCCTCAAAACCATACACTGAATATAAAAATCAAATAACGTATTAGTCGTCAATATCTAAAGTGAACTAAAAAGAATTTATAGTGATTAGATACAGGAGAGTAAAATGTAATGAATAGACATATTTGCACATCTTCTGTCATTGGTCTGGGGCTGATATCATGATCTCAGATAGATCTGTGCAATGTTTGCCAATGTAACTATGTCTGGGTTTGAAAATCAAGCCTTCCTAATTGCAGCACTTCAAGTTATATCCTTCTAGTGCTACATGCTAGGATCATGTGGCCAACAAAGAATATATTTCAGCTAAGGGTGGCTCCAGGTGTTCAACACACTTGTGAAGTCAGTGAAGTGCATCAGAAGATGAAGATTCTCACATACCATGATTCTTTGGCTCACTATCAGGAGAAGATCAGTTATTTGTAAAATTCAGATGGTTAAAGTCCAACAATGTAGAATTTTCACTTGTTTATAATAAAGTTATAAGATTTGAAAGACATTTGTAGGAATTAGCTTTGGCAGGGGTGTATTAAAGGCCAAGCTAAAAATACTATTCACCTGAATTCAAGGCACTCTCTCTGTGCCTGTAGTAGGCCTCCTGCTCACAAATGTCAAGACAGGAGATGCCCCAGATGAATTATTTTATTCCATCATTTTTCTCTATTATTCTGTTTAAATATGAAAGATGATAATAAAATTTTACCATAGTAGGAGGTTAATGATCTCAAACAAATAGCTAATATCTTCCATCTACTGAAAGGGAACTGACTGATCATTCCAGAAGATTTTGTAAAATATATATTCTCACTTCTGGCCAAGATGGCAACTACCTAACTGTACCGCACATCTCTGGGAAAGAAAGTCAAGGTATTAAGAGTTCACTGGGCCTTTTAGGGGAGAGCAATCTCTAATATATTGCCAGTGGGAGGGCACAGAGGGGACAAAAAAGGGAATCACTGATTCCCTTGCTTGCGGGTAGCCCACCAGTCCCCCAGTCCCCCCAAGCAACTGCAGTACCCACAGTCCCAGATTCATGATACCCATGAAGTTACTGTAGGAAAGGGGATCCAGGCCAGCATAGTCACACTTGCCTCACAGCACAGGGGTGATCACCCTGCTACCTCTTCCCATGCATGAACTTTGGCAGGCTCTGCCCACTGGCCCACTAGAGCTCAGGCTCCATTGGTCCATTTGCTCACCACATGTACGCTGCTGATTCTCACTTGTGCAACCTTAGCCTACTCTGCCATTTTGTCCACTTATGCTCTGGCTGCTGCCTGTTCACATGTGAGCTCAAGCCCATTCTACCTGCCCATTGTGTGGATGCTGCCATCACTAGACTAGACCTAATAGATAAGAAAATGGAAGGAGTTCAAAGACAGTTAAGAGATATGAAAAAAAAGACAACCTCAAAAATCAGCTGGCAATGCTAAATGAAGACAGAAAGAAATGCAAAGATGAATTCCAAGAAGCATCGAGAAAATCAGAAAATGATGTGAAAATGGGGCTTGACAGAGGATGGAAACTATACATAGAAAAGTAGTAGAAAATGCAAACCTAATTGAACCAGTCCAAAACTCTCTAGAAGCTCTCAAGAATAGAATCAGCCATGTGGAGGATAGAAACTCTGATCTGGAAGACAAGATGGAAGAAATAGGTCAAGATTTCAAAAGTTTCAATAAACTCAAAAATTTCTGTGAACAGAACATGAGGTAATTGTGAGATACCCACAAACATCCTAATATCCAGATCATTGGAATACCAAAAGGAGAAGAAATTCAGACCAAAGGCATGGAGAATTTTTTAACAAAATAATAGAAGAAAACTTCCCCACTCTCTCAAAAGAAAGTCCCACCAAGATACAAGAAACTAACAGAACTCCAAACAGATTGGACCAAAAGAGAAACTCTCCAAGACATATTGTCATTAAGACTCTAAACAGTGACACCAGAAAGAAAATCCTAAAAGCAGCTAAGGAAAAACAGCACATCACTTTTAAAGGTAACCCCATCAGAATTATTTCAGACTTCTCAATGGAAACCCTGAAAGCCAGAAGGGCCTGGAATGAAATGCTGCAAAGTCTAAGAACCTATGGCTTCCAACCCAAACTACTTTACCCAGCAAAAGTATCCCTCATAACAGATGGTGAAAGAAAAACTTTCCATGACAAAACTCAGCTTTACAATTATATGAACACAAAACCAAACCTACAGAGAATATTTCAGGAAATGAAATTCTTCACACAGAAGAATCAAGTAATCAACCTCAAATGCCTACAAGAAGCAGATCACAGTAATCAAACTCAGAAAAGGCACAAAAACCATCCAAGTCCATGAAAACACCAAACCACATATACCAACACAATAGATGCCAGCCCTCAGAGGATGCTCAGGACGGGGTTGGCAAAGGGTGGAAAACTCTGGGATACAGAGCGGACAAAATCCAGCCACTCCCAGGAATTCCCCAATCTCTTTCTCAGTTTTAGGATGGGAGTATTAAGTGATGACTTGTTTTCATTCTTCCCCTATTGTCCTCTCCCCCCACCTGAGTTGATACCCCAAATAGGTAACTTCCTCCTGACAGATCTGGTTGTTTTTTTTCTTTTTCTTAGAGATTTTATATACTGCTTTTATAGGAAGCTCATAGCTTATCTTGCAGATCTCCCTCCTGAGGGCTGCCAGTCACAGATCATCGATGTACTGCAAGATGCTGCATCTGCTGGGTTAACAGTTTTCTAGGTCTTTTTCTAATGTCTCCCCAAAGATTGTGGGGGGAGTTTTGAACCCTTGGGGCAGATGAGTCCATGTTAGTTGCCTTTTGAACTGGTCTTTGGTCTTACCATTGGAAGGGAAACAAGGGCTGGCTAACTTCTGCCAGCCTCAAGTAGAAGAAGGCATCTTTCATGTCTAGGCATGTGAAGACAGTAGCCATGGAGGTATTAAACTCAATGGGATGGGTTAGGGACCACAGGGTCCGAGTGGTATCACTGATTCTGTGGAGGTCTTGGACTGGCTGATAGTCATTGCTTCCTGGTTTCTTTACCAGGAGCAAAGAGATGTTCCATGGAGATTGGCTCCCTTGTAAAATTCCCTCATCTTTGAGTTTTTGGATGTGGGGGCTATCCCCAGTCAGGCTTCCAAGGAGATCGGGTATTGTATCTGCCTTACCAGAGTGGCATCTGGTATTAGTGCCCACAACCACTTGAGGGAAACCCATCACAAGCCTAATTCCTGCTTGCTTGTTCCAGACCTGGGGAAAGCACTCCAGGTACCAGTCAATGTTTGTGAGTTTTGTGTTCTTTTCCCTGGTACCTCTTGGTGGTGCCTCCATTCTTCTTCTAGGCATGGAGTCAAGGCTGGTTGGGAGATCTAAGTCCATGGTCATTTTGGTGCCAATCTTGGATAGCAAGTCTCTGCCTAGTAGGAGCTCCAGGGCCTCAGGCACATATAGGAATCAATGAACCCAGTGGCCTCTCACTAAGCAGTCTTGTGGCTCACAAAACTGGTATTTTTTGGTGGCCCCTGTTTCCACTATAATGGTCATAGTCTTTAGTAAGTTTTCCAGTAGGTGAGGTCATTGTGGAAATAGCTATGTCAGTGTCCAGTATAAAGTTCATGATTTTTGGCCCCCTGGATCAACTCTGATTATGGGCTTCTTGGGGCTGATTGTAGTTGATCCCAGTTGAATTCATTCTGCCTCAGAGCTCCAGGTGGGTTTCTTGGTATCAAAGGTTTTCCATGTGTGTTTTTGGAAGAAGCAACCAATGCAGACTTGAATTCCCATTGTCTTCACTGCCCTCTTTCAGGCCCCTTTGTCCCTTCTTCCCACTCAGAGTATTTGTTTTCCCAGTTCCCTTTCTTCTTTCAATAGGCACATTGATCTTTCTCTAAGGGATCTGGGAACTTTCTTCTCCCATGATTGTTCCTGGGCCTCCCTGGGTTTCCTGCCTCTTGGAGGGCCACTGCCATTCTGTTGCCATTTTTCGTTTTCTCTTTTGACATCCACATTCTGGTTGACTACCACCTTAGAGGCACTATAAAGAAGCTGGCCTATGTTTATTCTAGCAAGCCCCTCCAGTTGCTGCAGGTCCTGGCACACATCATAGGCTTGCTGCTGGACAAAACCAGTATTGACTAATTATCATTCTCTGTTGCTTCCAGGTTGAAGGGATTGAAGCACCGATAGGCATCCCAGAGCCTGGTGTACCCTTTCACCCTGTGGATGACCTCACTCAAATCAAGTTGGGGCCCCCTGGGACCCTGCTTGGACCCCGTCTAGGATTGTTTACAGCATTCGATTGAGAGCTTGTGCTCCCTCTTGGGTTCTGGTATCCCAATTAGGTCATTCATCTGGGAAGGCAGTGTCAGAATATCACTCTGGATTTAGTGAGACTTGTGGGGTATGGGTGGCAAGCCATTTCCTGGCTGCTTGGAGGATGTGTCATCTTTTGTCTAAGTCAAAAAGAGTGCCAAGAAGCTGGGGGCAGTCATACCAGGTGGGCTGGTGGGTCTGTACAATGGAGCTCAGCAATCAATCATGGCTTGGGGTTTTCTGAATAAGGCAGGGTATTCTGGCACCAATTCAGGAGGTTAGTAGTAGTAGAAAAGGGTTGCTATGTCAAGCTGGTAGGTAAGCTAGGATGCTTTTATGTTTGAAGAGGATGAATGGCTCAGGAGCCTGCCAAAGCAAACAGAGAGGCAGTGGCCACCCCCAGTGGTAAGGCAGCATGAATTACAGAAGCATCCCTATTTTTTTTCAGTGGGGGCACTCCAGGTAAGGGCTGGTAGAGGCTGGGACACTGAGTCTCATCAGCCCTGGAGACTCCTGCTGTACAAGTTCAGTGGCCTTGGCTGGATTTTGCAACCTCGCTGATGGAGTCAGAGGTGGCACGTATGGAGGGGGCTCAGAATTCTGTTCCTGGCCCTGGTGAGTGGTAGGCATTGTTGATTTTCCCTAGATATAGTACTGCAGGCAGCCAAAATGGCAGGAGTTATAGGTCTCTGAAGAACATATTTAAACCAGTCCAGAGGATTTAGGGCCAGTCTATGTAGGGAAACTGATCAGGACATCTTGGGTTGTCCAATCAGACTTCCCTCACTCTTCTAATGGTAGGGAAATTCAGTGTGCCTCCTGATGGCCAGTCTGTTGAAAGAAGCCCATTCAACTTTGCAGAGGGTTCTCAATTTGAAATGTTTTATCTTCATTCCATAATGTCCTTCATAGCCTAGTTTAAAGTTGCCTAGCATTGTCTGAAGAGCAGTCTTGGTGTGATGCTTGGGCTGGGAGGAACCCATTCTGAAGTTTTATGTGTGGCTACTATGTATGTAGTGTGTGCACAGGAGTGGGTGGAGAGTCCTAGTCTTTCCATGACTTAGATGCCTGCCTGGCCAGTCACCTCTCTCCAGCTTAAGAGATCTTACATCAGGGCCACACATATAAACCCTGTGCTCAGTCACCTCCTATTATGGGAGGTGAGTTCCTGTTTAGGTGAACCAGAATGGCAGGTTGGGTCCACTCAGATTCTGTAGCAATACAGGTAGTGGAATCATTGCTTTCAATCTCACATTCAGGCACAATTACTCAGAGTTTAAACAGTTATTCCTTAGTTATTTCCATTAAATTCCTATTTTGTCTGAATGGGGACCAGCATCACCTCAGAATCCCTTCGAGGTTTAATTGCAGTTCCCTACTCCTGCCTAGTAAAAGGCCAGTGCCACCTCAGAATACTGATGTGGCTTT
This sequence comes from Jaculus jaculus, assembly GCF_020740685.1. NCBI lineage: Eukaryota > Metazoa > Chordata > Mammalia > Rodentia > Dipodidae > Jaculus > Jaculus jaculus. The sequence goes on along the minus strand of NC_059109.1, from coordinate 69,823,416 downwards.
AGATGCAACCTCCTGTGGGGGTCGCCCCATTGTGTCTATCCTAGGGGCTTTACATGGTCTGGACACACGCCCGGTTCCTGTCTTGCTTCACCTAGTGGGAGATCCGGTCAGGGGTCTGCAGTCCTCTTTTGGCCTCTTGGAAGGAGACCCCAGTAGACCTACAGGGGTGTGCACTTCTCTGTTCAGGGGCTGCAGGCCAGCTGCAGGGACCCGGAGTCACAATCCCTATAACCAACAAGGGTACAGCAGCAAAATCTCTCTGGTGCCTCCAGAAATTTGGGAAATTTCTGGAAGTCAAGAGACCAGCAGCCAAGTCAGGTGAAGGAGAGGCAGTTTATTCACATTGAAAGACTGACACCCAGATCACTCTGTAATGACCCCAGCCCCAAGCTCAAGTTTGTTAGGGATTTTATACTATATGGAGGCAAAGCAAGCATGGATTATAAAAGCATATAAGTGGCAGTCGAGCAAGTTGCAACAGTTACAAGAATGCAAAAGTTTGTCAAAGATTATAAGAGGGTGTACATGGTAGTTAAATGTTAAGCCTACAATAAAGCATAAGGGAGGCAAAGACAATAAACTGTAAGGGACCAGGACAACCCCCTCATTCTTTTCTTTTCTTTTTTTAAATTTTTGTTTATTTTTATTTATTTGTTTATTTGAGAGCAATAGAGAGAGAAAGAAGCAGAGAGAGAGAAAGAGAGAGAAACAGAATGGGTGCGCCAGGGCCTCCAGCCACTGCAAACGAACTGCAGATGCATGTGCCCCCTTGTGCATCTGGCTAACGTGGGTCCTGGGGAATAAAGCCTTGAACCGGGATCCTTAGGCTTCACAGGCAAGCGCTTAACCACTAAGCCATCTGTCCAGCCCTCCCCTCATTCTTTTCTTATGTCATCCTGAGGAATTTCCACACCAGCAACTTACCTTGTTTCAGTAGCTTTCCATGCCTTCACAAGAGCCTAACACATTATCTAGTCTGATAAGAAGATTAAAATTGTATCTAGTCATAGAACCTGTCTCTTTGGTGTCTATGTTAAGTTTGAAATGTGAAATTTAAATTAGATTAAAATTCAAGTATTTTAAAACTCTGTTATGTTGGCTGAAGAGATGGCTGTGTGATTAAAGGCACCCTGGTTTGATTCTCTGGTATCTACATAAAGCCAAATATACAAAGTAGCTCATGCAGCTAGAGCTGGTTTCCAGTGTCAGGGAGCCCTGGCATCCATTCTACCTTCCCCATCTTTCTCCCCTTATAAATAAATAAACTTATTAAATATAAAGCATGATCATTTATTGATTTAAGTTTAAATAATTATGAAAGGATTTGGGATATTGATGTATCATATGCTACAAAAAATACCAAAAGAAATACCAAAAGAAATACCAAAAGAAAATGTAAATTGTATAAGTTTTAACTGAATTTTAACACATGAGGCAAACATAGAGGGAAATAAGGGCAAAATATGGCAACAAAGGGTATGAAAAAGCAAATAGATTAGTAAATTCTAGAACTTTCTCCTAGGTCTGCTTTGATCCCAGAGAATGCAGTTAGGGACTTGCTATTATACTTAGGTACTGGATAGCACTTCACTTTGGTAAGACAAAAATGTGCCTGATAGAGAAGAAGGTAGTGTTTTGATAATTGATAGAATTTCCACCTTATGCCCAAATTCTTTTTTGCCAGTACCGTTGTCATATGTTGTAAACCATGAACACTTACTGTGATATGGATATCTTCTTTTACTTCTGACCTCACTGTCTTTTTATTCTTTTCAGAAGAAATTTTGATCACTCAAAACTCTACAGTTTTATCACATTTAGGCATACAAGATCTGCATACAAGATACAGCAACCATAACTGAAAATCAGCTTTAATACTCTTGAAATAAACCACCTTATATTGAGAAAAAGCAGCATATTATGGAAGCAGGTAATGTTGATTGGCATTTGCTGGTTTTTTTTTTTTTTTTTTTTTTTAACCACTAGGGTTTTGAGGCCCTTACTATTTGAGAAATAATGCCACAGATGATAATTTAGAAATATGGGCTGGGTTTATCTAGATACCCCCAAACATGTTTTTGTCTCTACCACAGTATGACAAATTAGTATCACCATATCACATTGTTTGTGGGTATTGGAGATTTAAATGCAGTTCCTCAGGCTTGCATGATAAGTACATTACCCACTGAGCCATTTTCCTAGAACCAAAATCTTGAATTATAAGATGCTTGGATTGAGGCTTCTCTTTTCCTTATATATGTATCTTTGAAAGCACTTCATTAAGTACACTACACAATGTTTCTTTCAGTCTTGAGATTTGGAGGCCTATTTATAATCAACAGAATGAAAGCAAATGTCTATCTCATAGCTAACATTAAATTTTAATTTTTTCTATGGTTTAAATTTATTTACAACTCATAAGTATTATTCTTATAATAGACTTGTGATTAACACAGTGTTTTGATGATGCCTTCATGCTCTATGTGTGCCATTTTTGGTTTGGTTACTGGGTCATACTTCATTGTGTGAAACCACTATAGTTCCATTTTGGCGTCTAGTTATCAAATGGACCCAACTGAAATAATGGGTACTGGGAGGGTCCTGGGAAAATATATAAGAAACAGAGGTTTGTGGCTGAGTCATTGACACATGTGGTGAACACGTAGGACTCATTTGGCAGGTAGGACAGAGCCCTGACATAGACAGGTGTCTGTTTGCTAAGGAAGTCACCAGTGGTGAAATGGGAAGACATTCATTTGGAGAAACACATTATTGCTGGTGCAAAATACAGGCATTTCAAAAATACATGGAGAAAGACTTTTACCTCTGTTTGCTTTATATTAAGTTGAATCACCTCCCTATAGAGGAATCATGAAAGGTATAAGGTCACAAATAAGTGGCAAAAGATTTAGAGTGAGAGTCTAAAGAAATCTTCAACAATTGAGAGAGATACTTGTTCCATGTTGTGAAAGAACAAACACCACCAATAGACTGAATATCTAATAGAGTTGCACAGCTCCAGAACAAGTAAACTTTTTAATAAGCTACCTATGTAATACTCATGTTGGCAGGGAAAACCTAGAAATATGAAATATGCCCTTAAACATGCTTTTGTCTGTATTACAATAACATGTATCAGTATCACAACATCACAATTTATGTGGGAGTTGGAGATTCACATTCAGATTCACAGGTTCGCATTGTAAGTACTTTACCTGCTGAGCCACCCTCCTAATCCTGCGTTACTTAAAGAGGTAGTAGTAATACAGTAATTTTGAGGTTCCTCTGCTAATGGACCAATACACTAAGGTGCCAATAATCTGGTGGTATTCCTAGATCCTTGTCTTATGAATTCAAAGAATGAAATCTACATACGAGAGGATAAGGCTCAGAAACATTTTATTATATTTTAGAGCTCTAAGAGAGGAGAATAAAAGAAGTATGGCTTAAGGCCAGGAAGGAGGGCATAGTCTTACCTAAGGAGGCAAAATGGGTTTTGTGAAGACTTGAATTTAAGAGGAGGAAGTAAGGCAGAGCTCTTAACCAGGAAGGTAAGAGAGGGTTTGAGACACTCTATTAAGAGACAAGAGTAGGTCTCTTGCCCAGAGGCAAAAGAGGCTTTGAGAAGCCCCACTCAAGACTCAGATCGGGGTTCTTTATGAGAAGTGGTCCAGGTCTCCATGTGAGGAAGATCATGTTCACAGGACTCTAGCTTCAAAGAACAGATTTCACAGGTTTCTCAAAAATGGTGAGGATCAGAGTTTCTGTAATGTAGAAATAGTCCAACAATCTTGAAATCCTTTCTGCAGAGTGTAATTTTCCAGAGAAGAAAGATATGGAAAAAAATTCAAGTTCTCCTAGTAGGCTTAATGACATATCCCATATTTTGTCAAGGAACGGAAAAAAAAATGCTCATTTTTGGGGTTCTGTCACTCTAGCTGCCTAACTAATTCCTGTCTCCTGTCAGTAGAAGTTAAAAAAAAAAATCCCTCCAGAGATATTTCTTTTGCTGAAGATATGCTTGATATCCAAGCCTTTTGCCTTTCCATATGAATTTTGCTATCATTTTTCTATCTCTATGAAGAACAAGGTTGGGATTCTGATTGGTATTGCATTAAACCCATATATTGCCTTTGGTAGAGTTTCCATTTTCACACTGTTAATTCTACCTATACAGGAGCATTGGAAGTCTTTCCATTTTCTCAAGTCCACCTCAATTTTTTTTTGAGCATTTTAATGTTTTCATTGTATACATCTTTCACTTCTTTGGTTAATGTTATTTCAAGGTATTGTATTTACTTTTTGTTGTTGTTGCTATTGAAAATGGGACAAGGTCATTGATTTCTTTCTCTATAACTTTGTCATTTGCATATAGAAAAGCTACTGATTTTTGTGCATAGATTTTGTATCCTGCTACTTTGATAAAGGAGTTAATCACCTTTAAGAGTTTTGGGATGGAGGCTTTCTGGTCTGTTATGTATAGAATCATGTCATCTGTGAATAGAGCTAATTTGTCTTCTTCCTTTCCAAATTGTATCCCTTTTATTCCTTCCTACTGTCTTATTGCTTGATCTAGGACTTCCAGTACTATATTAAAGAGCAGAGGTGAGAGTGGTCACTCCTGTCTTGTTCCTGATCTCAAGGGGAATTCCTTCTGTCTCTCTCCATTAAGTATTATTTGGGCTTCAGGAGCTTTGTACATAGCCTTTATTATGTTGAGATATAAACCGACCATGCCAGTTCTCTCCAATGTTTTGATCATGAAGTGATGTTGTATTTTGTCAAAGGCCTTTTCTGCATCTATCAAAATGATCATATATTTTTTGGGGTTAACCTTGTTTATGTGGTGTATTACACTGAAAGATTTCCATATGCTGTACCACCCTTGCGTTCCTGGAATGAATCCCACTTGATCAAGGTGGATAATGCTTTTGATGTGTTGTTGGATTAGGTTTGTGAGGATTTTGTTCAGGATCTTTGTGCTTCAGTTCATCAGGAAAATAGGCCTGTAGTTTTCTTTTCTTGTGGCATCACTGCCTGGTTTTGGTATTAGGATGATAGTAGCTTCATAGAAGGAGTTGGGGAGCTTTCCTTGATCTCCAATTGTGTGGCACAGTTTGAAAAAGATTGGTTTCATTTATTCCATGAAGGTTTGATAGAATTCAGCTGAGAAGCCATCTGGTCCTGGACTTTTCTTTTTTGTGTGGGGGGGTGTTGATTACCTTTGCAATCTCAATGGGTGTGATAGGCTCATTTAGGAGATTAATCTGCTCTGAGTTTAGCTTTGCTAGATGGTATGTGTCCAGTAATTCATCCATTTCCACCATAATATCCAGTTTTGTGGAGTAGAGACCGGACAATAGGGTGGGTGGGGAGGGAAGAGAGGGTAAGGGAAGGGGAGGGGGAGACAGAACTGTACCCAAATGTCAATGGTACCATAAAATCCTGCATCCTAAATGACAGACCAAGTTTTTAAACCTTCACCATGCCCTTAGAGGGAACACTGAATCACAAGGCCCTGGAAGAAGGTATGATGAAGACTGACTTTAAATCTCCTCTGTTTCAGTCCCTCGACCTCTCCCTCTCCCTCCCTCCCTTCCTCTCTCTCTCTCTCTCTTTCTCTCTCTCTCTCTCTCTCTCCCCCTTCCTCCCTCCTGCTTTCTTATGTTACTTATCTTTTTCTTCTTTCACTCCTTAGGTGCTGACCTATAAGTCCTAGTACTAGCATGTGGCTATCATCCACAATAAGTTCTTGATCAGAGAGACCTACAAGGTTTCCCAAAAGAAGACAAGTTTCTGTCAGAGTACTTGATAACCCACCAAAGGTTAGTGGTAAGACACTACTGCTGAAAACACCATATGATGTTGGCACATAACATGGAGTGGCATGGCTGGAAGATGGAAGAGAGTCAATTCCCCAGACAGTTAGTGCATTTGGTGCCAGAAGGTGCTACATGAGCAACTGGGGGAACATGACCAATATCTGTCCAGGCAAGTCATGGTCTAAACTACTCTGTAGCAAACAACCTGACATGATGCTTACACAAATGTAATAGTGGCATGCAGACATGGTGGGAAACCAACTGTTCTTGATTTGGCTAACTGATCTGCTTAGTGGAATGGAACCCATAACTAGAGCTGGGAAACAAGTCAGAACCATATACAAAAATATGCCTGGTCTCCATTACCAAATTCCCACAAATCATGGGCTACAAGAGGGCCCACACCTATTAAATTCTCTATAAAAAAATAAGGCTTATCCCATTTATCTGGTGATAACTTTGCTCTCTGTCAGAGAATTTGCTTCCCTTTTTCAGATAGATGCAGATCCTAAGGAAAGAACCACCCAAGAATACCTCAAAAGGGCCCAGCTGAAACTAAAAATAGCTGGGGAAACAAGAAAGAGTGCTGTTTTCTTGGTGAATCTGGTACAAGTACAACAGTGAAGGAGATAGACACAGAAAACAATTAACTCCTAGCAAACCAGATATCCAGAGACACAGAGGCTCCCAATACCTTATCACTGAAGCAGACCTAAAATGAACCCCTCATTGCTCAGGGAAATTTGTGGAAGAGGGGGCAGAAAGAATGTCAAAGCTACTCATTGTGTCATGATACACAGAGACATTGCCTCCTAATCATAATTGATGGCTAACCCCACAATGCATGACCCAACAACAAGGAGAGAACCTGTGGAGGGGGAGCAATCAGGGAAGAGACTAACAATGGTACAAACTTGACTGCATTCACCGAGTAAAAAATGAATAAAAAATAAAAAATTAAAATTAAAAAAATCCCAAAATATTTATATACATGCACACACAGAGACACCTTGAAGAATTAAGAGGCATTCCAAGAATAGTAATTTAGTGTGCAATAAGTATTTTATGTTTGTTTGTTTGTTCGAGGTAGGGTCTCACTCTAGCCCAGGCTGACTTGCAATTCACTCTGTAGTCTTAGGGTGGCCTTGAACTCACAGAAATCCTCCGACACCTGCCTCCTGAGTGCTGGGATTAAAGGTGCGTGCCACCACACCTGGCACAATAAATCTTTTTTAATGTAAAATAAAATAGCCACAGATTTTTTTTTTATTCAGTAAGTTTTAAGAAGGAAATGTTGTTTATTTCCACATAAATACAATTATCTAAAAGCCATGATCATAAGCATTTGTAATACAGAGTGTATTTCTTTTCTGTTCTTTTTTTTTAGCTTTTTTCAAGGTAGCATCTCACTCCAGCGCAGGCTGACCTGGAACTTACTCTATTTCCATGCTGACCTCTAGTTTATGGATGTCCTCTGACCTCTGCCTCCTGAGTGTTGGGATTAATGGTCCAACCAGACTGTATTTCTTAATAAAATAAAGTACAGAGTTTACATCTATGGTTTTGAGATGAAAAAATCCTAATGGAAGGAAAATGATCACTGGTAAAATTTGATATGTAGAACTAGATTGCTATCTTTCCTTGTTTAAGAGCTAGTCAGTAATAATTGGCCAAAGTTCTGAAAATAAGAAACTGTTATGTGCTCAGATCTATACAGGGCATCTGTAACACTTCATCCAAGGCTCCAAGAACATTGAAGAAGATGTGGTAGGAAGAATGTAAGAGCTGGGCAGTAGGGAGGAGTGCTATGCAACTCTGTAATCTGAACATTACATGGGCCATTGAGTACATGATCTCACAGCCACTGTGGTTACCCACAAAAATAGGGTCAATCATCATTCTGTAATGATTGGTAAAATGGTTCATGGGGCTCTGCTTCTTCATGAAGAGCTATTGGAATTTAATGGTTGCTGGGAAAGGAGCTGACTGCCACATTAGTGGTATACCCACTGCTAATGTGTTGGAAGAAGGGGTGAAAGGGGAGTTAGAGAAGGCAATGGGGGTATGTATGATCAAAATAAAATATTTATGTGCATGAAATTATCAGAGAACAAATAAGAGTAAGAAGGAGTCACCAAAGTAAATATATTTTTGAATAGAATATGCAATCTCTTTTGCCTCAAGATTTTAGCTAAAACCAGCCATGACCATATTTTCCTTTAATATAGAATTTGTTCTGCTTAGATACAAAGAAGGAAAAAGAAATTTCACAGAAAGATTGATTAGAGTAAGGGTGTTAAGAAAAAATCAATTCCCCAGGATTTATCTTTTCTTTTGACATAACCTATAAACTTCTTCACTAATTGTTCTATTTATTATTATTATTTTAATTTGAACAATTCACACTTATATAATGCATTGCTAACATGTTTACGCTATTACCTTCTTTTATGCCCTTTCTATTTCTATTCCTTTCTAAATCACATTTCTTTTCAACTTATATAGTTTATAAATATTATTTTTGCATATATTATCAAACATTATGATGATTTTTAGACGTTTTCATATTTGTTATTGTGGCAGTCAGGTTCACACTGAAGGCATAAAACACCTGACCAACAACAGCTTGTGGGAAAAAAAGGGTTTATTTTGGCTTAATGACTTGAGGGGAAGCTCCATCATGGCACGTGGAAATGATGGCATGAGAAGAGGGTGGACATCACCTCCTCACCAACATCAGGTGAACAACAGTAACAAGAGAGTGTGCCAAACACTGGCAAGAGAAATATGGCTGTAATACCCATATACCTGCCCCCAACAGTTCACTGCCTACAGGAGGGATTTAATTCCCAAACACCCAGCAGCTGGGGACCTACCATTCAGAACACCTAATTTTATGGGGGACACCTGAATCAAACCACCACATGCTGCCCCTGGGCCCTAAAAAGTGATAACCACACAGGATGTAAAACCCAATCCATTAAATGTCCCCACACTTTTTAAAAAATCAATCCCAATGATATTCAAACCATCTTTTAACTGAGTCTTTTAACTGAGCCAAAATACCCCTCCCCCCAAAAAACCATAACGGAACAAAATAACTTTCACACTGCAAAATGCCACTGGGTATAACAAGTAAATTTTCAACCAATGCAAGATTTAAACAGAGTAAATATCAAATTATGTAGTTCCATATCTAACAGCTCTAACTAGTGATGAGTCTTCAAGTCAATTCTAACCAATGACAAATCTCTGGAGTTCCCATTCTGCTCCTCAAGTTATGATACTCTCAGGTCTAGAAAACTTCTTACAGTGCTGGAAGTTCTCCTTGGTAGCCATCCTATAGTTATGACATCTCCACTTAGTCTTTGCTGCAACTTCTGTTTCATCCCCATGGCTATATAGGGTATCCATACAGGTACTCCAACAAGTCTGCTTCAGACTGCCCATGGACATTTCCAAAATTCAAAACCATGTTGCAAATACAATGAGCCTCTCTTTCCTACATTTGTTATACTTGATACCAGGCTTCCAATTTGTTAATTCATGGGGAAATAAAACTGATATTGAAGAACTGGACACTTTTAACATTATGGATCCTTGCAAAGGTCTATATTATTTCTATTGTCCCAATGTGGGTAATCTGACCCAATCTCAATGTTTGTAATCTCTCAAATAATTTCAGCTGGGGCAGGAGAGATGGCTTAGTGGTTAAGTGCTTGCCTGTGAAGCCTAAGGACCCTGGTTGAAGGCTCAATTTCCCAGGACCCATGTTAGCCAGGCGCACAAGTCTGGAATTTGTTTACAGTGGCTGGAGGCCCTGGTGCACCCATTCTCTCTCTCTATCTGCCTCTTTCTCTTTCTGTCTGTCACTCTTGAATAACTAAATAAAATGAACAAAAAAACTTTTAAAAAATAATAATTTCAGCTGAATGGGCAGAAGTTTCAGCCCAAAGATCTTTTTTTTTTTTTTTCTGTGCTATATCTCTTTGTTCATACCTGTCCATTTCTATGCAATGCAGCCCTATGCACGTTCTTGAGACACAGGCATAACAGCAAGCCTCTCATAGAAACTGCTTCTATCCCAGGCCAGGTAAAGCTCTTTCTTGTCTTCATAAGTCAAACCTCACAGTCCACAGTTCTTACTGTTTTCATGTCTTTTAGCTGACCAAAATAGTTTATCATGCTGTTGTTACAGCACTGCAAGGCATCTGTTAGGCCCAGATTTCAAATCCTTCCACATTCCTCCCTCAAAAATCAGCCCCAAAAGTCCAAAAGCCACACAGTCAGGTTTCTAGCACCAGTAAAACCTCTTTTCAGTACCAACCTTACTGGCTGCAGTCAGGTTCACATTGCTGGTAGGAAACATCTGAGAAAACAACTGACTAAGAACAGCTTCTGGGTAAAAGTTTTTTTTTTTTTTAATTATTATTACTTTTTGGCTTAAAGACTTGAAGGGATGCTGCATGATGACAGGTGGAAACGATGGCATGAACATTGAGTGGACATTACCTCCTTGCCAACATCAGGTAGATAGTAGCAACAGGAGAGTTTGGCAAACAATTGAAAGAGGAAGTTGGCTGTAATACCCACAAACCTGTCCCCAATAATACACTCTCTCCTGCAGGGTTTAATTCCCAAATTGCCATCAGCTGGGTACCTAGCATTCAGAACACTTACATTTATGGAGGACACCTGAATCAAACTTCCACACTTTTATGACATTTAATTAGATTGCCTAGAACATCTGGTTTTGTGCCAATAAAATGTAGGAACCAAGGTTTTCCAAGGAAGGGTAAACAAGCTGAATTTGAAGAAATACTTGTACCATTTTCTCTGGCTATCAGACTATTGAAGCAATGACTTCCAAGAAAATGGAATCTTCACAGAAATATCATGCAGGGAGAAAGAAAAGGCCAAAGGCTGGTGCCAATCAGAGAGGAAATTTGGCTTCCAGTGTTAAGCCATAGACACTGTTCCTTTAAGAAGATAGATGTGAATCCTATGGAGATAAGTAGTCATGACCCATAATCCTGTGGTTCCTTCTTGCCCAAAGTATATCAAGAGAGAAAGATGCCAGCCTACACTGTGTAGCAGGACCAAATGAAACTGATTTATGACTTTGTAACTTATCTTTGCCACTAACATTAGTTACCTGAATTATGTTCACTCCATAGCCAAGCCTCATCTCTATCTAGAGTGCCCTTCCCTTAGAAGGTTATAAAAGATAGAAATTAGTTTGTCCTTTGAGCTTCTGTCCTAGGTCATCTGAGATAATTCCACTGCAGTGTCCCGTGCTCATAAAGGAAGTCCATCTTTTTAGCACCTCTTCATTTGAATTGCATTAGAATCTCACTATCCAGAAGGAGGTTACACCAAGTTCCGGCGGGAGACACTGGATCCCAGACAATAATGAGCAGAAACATAACTTTTGACCAGCACTGCTCAGCTATGCCTAATTCTGGCCTTCTATTTAAATTAAAACGTTATGTTAGGATCTTAAATGAGTTTGGGAGTGGGCATAATTGGTCTCTTTGTTTCTCTTCAATCCTTTCCCTACTTTTCACTATTCATTTTGCTCTTTTAATTGGGTGATTGAGCCAGTGGATGTCTGATCCTGGTATGTTGGAGCAGCTAGGACATAGACACTGACCCCAACTGTGGTAAAAATAAATATATAAATATTTTCTTTCTTCCAATCAAAATGGCATCTGCCTAACCATGCCACAACTCTTGGGAAGGAAAGGAAAGGAATTAAAGGGTCATGGAAACTTTTAGGGGAAATCAGTCTCTAATAGATCACCAGTGGGAGGATGCAGAGGGGCGAAAAAGGGAATCAGCTGATTTCCACACTCTCAGGTAACCCACCAGTCTTCCAATCCTCCAAAGCAGCCTGCCTAGCCAGAGTCCCAGTCTCAGGCTACTCTCAACATTAACTGCAGGCAAGGAGACCCAGGCCAGTAGTTCCACCTGCACCACCAGGCACAGGCAATTGATGGGATCCACAAACCCTCTCTGCAAGTTCACAGACCCTGAACACCTCTGCATGGCTTCAGACTCCCCTCTCCACTCCCACTTTGGTCCATCTCTGCTCCACTCCCACCCACCACAACATCAGAACCTTGCCATTCCACCCCACCCCCTATAACCTCCTTTGGACCCACTCTGCTTGGCCCTGCCCCCACCCTGTGACTTTAGATCTGCCATGATCGGCCCCAGTCCCACCCGCATGCAACTTCTGACCCACTCTGCTAAGCTGTGCTTTCACCCCATGAGATTTCATACTGGCTCTGCTCCACCATGTTTTAATGTAAAGCAGTTGGAACATCTTTCTTAAGATTGCTAATGTGTTTGACAATAACAGGTTCAGTAACCTAAAACCAGTCTTTGTGCCAGTAAATTTAACTTGCTTAAAGTTTTCCAGATTAAAAATATTAAATCTCTCAGTCCAATATCTTGAGCCAAGCATATCAGTCTATAACAAATATAACTTTGATCAAGCTCTCTGGGCCTGGACAGAAGGATGCATCCAGCCCTTATGCAAGTAGCCAGTTCCAACAAAGTCCCCTGCAGTCTTTCCTTCCCCTTAGAAAGCTCATAAGCCAAGCTTCTAAGTTCAATATTGTCTGCACTTAGAATTCTCAGACTATCATCAGAATAGTCCATAAAACTTAGTTTACCACTCCAAAAGGCATCTTCATTTGCAAGCACTAAGTCCATGCCATTCCTCCAAAATAAAGGTTCCAAAATATCAACATCCACATGGTCAGGTTTATCTCAGTCCACTCCTCAGTACGAAGTTGTGTAGCAGAGAGCTTCAGGTTCACTGAGATGAACTTCCAGACCAAGCACAGTTATAGAGGAAGGGATTTATTGAAGCTTACAAATCCAGAGGAAGTTCCATAATGGCAGAAGAAGCTGGCCTGCTTTCACAGGACTAAGCAGAAAGAGAGAGAAGCACAAGCCAAAAGCCAAAAGCCACATAGTACACTTCAGGAGCTCCAGCTAGGCACACTTTGCTTATCTTTAGATTGAAATATGAAACCCATCACCACACCTGGTTTGAGTAGATAGCCCCCAATATATTCAGTTTTTTTGTTTGTTTGTTTGCAGTTTGCATCTACAGCCACCTGGCTGGAGGCAGTGACACTGGGTGGATCTTAAGGTGTGGTGATGGGGTTGAGATTTCAATCTAAAGATATGCAAAGTGTGCCTGGCTAGAGGTCCTGAAGTGTGCTGTGTGGCTTTTAGCATTTGGCTTGTGCTTCTCTCTCTCTCTCTCCGTCCTTGGTCCTGTGAAAGCAGGCCAGCTTCTTCTGCCATTATGGAACTTCCCCTGGATCTGTAAGCTTCAATAAATCCCTTCCTCCATAACTGTGCTTGGTCTGGAAGTTCATCTCACTGAACCTGCAGCTGTCTGCTACACTGTACATAGAAAAGTAGTAGAAAATGTGAACCTAACTGAACAAGTCCAAAACTCCTTAAAGGTTCTAAAGAATAGAGTTAGCCATGTAGTCGATAGAAACTAAGATCTGGAAGACAAAATAGAAGAAACATTTCAAGAGTGCAAAAGTTTCAATAAGTTCAAAAATTTCTGTGAACAGAACATGAGGGAAATGTGGGATACCCTCAAACATCCTAACATTCGGATCATGTGAATACCAGAAGGGGAAGAAATTCAGACAAAAGGCATGAAGAACTCATTTAACAAAATAATAAAAGAAAAAGTTCCCAATCTCACAAAAGAAAGGCCAATCAAGATACAAGAAGCTAACAGAACTGCAAACAGATTGGATGAAAAGAGAAACTCTCCAAGACACATTGTCATTAAGAGTCTAAACATTGACATCAAAGAGAACGTCCTAAAAGAAGCTAGGGAAAATCAACATATCACACTTAAAGGAAAGCCCATCAGAATCACTTTAGACTTCTTAATGGAAACCCTGAAAGCCAGAGGGCCTGGAATGGAACACTGCAAGCTCTAAGAACCTATGGCTTCCAAACCAAAGTACTCTACCCATCAAAAGTATCCCTCATAATAGATGCTGACCTTCCATGACAAAACTCAGCTTTACACCTATATGAACACAAAACCAAACATATAGAGATTATTTCAGAAAATTCTGCACACAGAGGAATCAAATAACCAATCACAAGTGCCTACAAGAAGCAGATCACAATAACCTAACTCAGAGAAGGCCAAAATACTTCAAAGTTCATGTAAACCCCAAACCACGTAAATCAATATAATATAGCAGGGATCAAATCAAACCTAAAGTCATTCCTCTAAATACCAATGGCATTTATTCATCCATGAAGAGATACAAGCTAACAGGGTGGATCAGAAAATTAGATCCCTCAATCTGTTGTCTTCAAGAAACCCGTCTCACCACTAAACACAGACACGCACTCAGGGTGAAAGGGAGGAAAATGATATTCCAAGTAAATGGGAATAAGAAACAAGCAGATGTAGCCATACAAATATCAGATAAAATAGACTTCAAACCAAAATAATCAAAACAGACAAAGAAGGCCACTTCCTGCTGATCAAGGGAACAATCCAGCAAAAGGATATTACAATCATCAATCTTTACACCAAACACAGGTGCACTACAATTCATAAAACAAAACCTACTTGAAAATAAAACAGAAATATCCACCAACACCATCATAGTTGGGGACTTCAATACACCATTATCAGCAATAGATACATCATTCAAACCAAAACTCAACAGGGAAATAAGAGAGCTCAACAAAACCATAGAACATTTAGTCCTAATGAATATCTATAGAACATTACACCCCCAAATCCATGGACTACACATTCTTATCAGCAGCACATGGAACCTTCTCTAAAATAGATCATATACTGGGTCACAAAGCCTGCCTCCACATAATTTAGAAAGATTGGCATAATCCCCTGTATGATATCAGATCACAATGCTATATTGATAGAAATTAACAACAAAAGACCCACCAAGAATCCCAGTAGCTCCTGGAACCTGAACAGCACACTTTTAAACAATAAATGATAAATGGACGAAATAAAAAATGAAATTGAGAAATTTCTAGAAATGAATGACAATGAGAACACATCATACCAAAAATTATGGGACACAATGAAGGTGGCCCTCAGGGGAAAATTCATAGCACTAAATGCCTTCATAATAAAGATAGAGAGATTCCAAATTAATAGCCTAACCATCTACCTAAAGGCACTAGAAAAGAAAAAAAAGAAATCCAACGCAAAAAGCTCCAGATGGAAAGAAATAATTAGGATCAGAGCAGAAATTAATAAATTGGAAACTAAGAAAACAATTAAGAAAATTGATGAAACAAAGAGTTGGTTCTTCAAATATATACAAGATTGGAAAACCTCTTCCCAATTTGATCAAGCAAACAAAAAGAGTTGCTTCAAATTAACAAATTTCAAAATGAAAAAGGAGAGAACACAGCAGACATAAATGAAATTGGGATAATCATCAGGTCTTACTTCAAAAACCTCGACTACACAAAATTGGAAAATATGGAGGAAATGGACAAATTCCTAGACACATACCATCTACGAAATCTAAACTCAGAGTAGATTAATCTCCTAAATAAACTTATTATACTCATCAAAATTGAAACGGTAATAGAAAACCTCCCCCAAAAGAAAAGTCCAGGACCAGATGGCTTCTCAGTTGAATTATATCAAACCTTCATGGAAGTACTGAAACCAATCTTTCTCAAACTGTGCCACAAATTGACAAACAGGAAAAGCTCCACAACTACTTCTAAGAAGCTACTATCACCCTAATAACAAAACCAGGGAGAGATGCCACAAGAAAAGAAAACTAAAGGCTTATTTCCCTGAGGAACTTAGACACAAAGATCCTGAACAAAATCCTTGCAAACCTAATTCAACAAATCCATTATTCAACGTGATCATGTGGGCTTCATCCCAGGAATGCAGGGGTGGTTCAACATATGGAAATCTGTCAATGAAATACACCACATAAATAAGGCTAAACACAAAAAACATATAATCATTTTGATAGATGCAGAAAAGGTCTTTGACAAAATACAACATCACTTCATGATCAAAACATTGGAGAGAACTGGCATGGTCGGTTTATATCTCAATGTAATAAAGGCTATGTGTAAATCTCCTAAAGGCCAAACAATGCTTAATAGAGAGAGACTGAAGGAATACCCTTTGAGATCAGGAACAGACAGGGGTGTCCACTCTCAACTCTGCTCTTCAATATAGTACTGAAAGTCCTAACTCAAGTAATGACAGTAGAAAGTAATAAAAGGAATACAATTTGGAAAGGAAGAAGTTAAGTTAGCTCTATTTGCAGACTACACGATTCTATACCTAAGAGACCCTGAGAGCCTCCATCCCAAAACTATTAAAGGTGATTAATTCCTTCAGCAAAGTAGCAGGATACAAAATCAATGCACAAAAATTATTAGCCTTTCTACATGCAAATGACAAAGATACAGATAAAGAAATAAGTGACATTATCCCATTTCAATAGCAGCAACAACAACAAAAATACCTTGGAATAACATTCATGAAAGAAATGAAAGATCTAAACAATGAAAACATAAAAACACTCAAAAGAAATTGAAGAAGACTTATGAAAATGGAAAGACCTGTTCATAGAGATAGAAAAAATGATCTCAAAATTCATATGGAAAAGCAGAAGTCCTCGGATATTCAAGCATATCCTCAGGAAGAGAAACACCTCTGGAGGCATCACCAGTACCTGATCTAAAGCTGTATTACAAAGCCATAGTAGTAAAAACAACATGGAACTGGAAGAAAAATAGGAGTATAAACCAATGTAATAGAATTGAAGACCCAGATTTTGGGTCAAGTAACTACAGCTACTTGATATTTGACAAAGGCCTTAACAATATAGGCTAGAAAAAAACACAGCATCTTCAACAAATGGTGCTGAACAAACTGGATAACCATATGAAGGAAATTGAAACTTGATCTGCACATCTCACCATGCACAACAATCAACTTCAAATGGATCAACAACCTCACTATAACACCAGAACTCGACAATTACTGAAAGAAAAGTTAGGAGGAACACTCCATGACTTAGGAATGGGAAAACACCTCCTAAACAAAACCCCAGTACTACAGGACATTAAACAATCACTCAACCAATGGGATCTTATGAAGCTGAAAAGCTTCTTCACAGACAAACATATAATAAGCAGAGCCAATAGATTACCCACAGAATGGGAGTAAATATTTGGTGAATATCCAACTGACAGAGGCCTAATTTCTAGAATCTACAAAGAACTCAAAAACCTAAACAATAAGACGTAAAATAGACTTCCGGTTAAGATGGCGGCGTAGGTACCACGCCACAGCAGCCTGGGGGGGAAAAGACCAAAAAAACTCAGCAAAATACACACTTTTACTAAAAAGTGATGTGTATAGGAAATTGAAGTGGCAGCGGAGAAGTAGAAGAGTTCCAGAGCACCCAGAGCCTGCACAGGAGGGAAAGTGGCTCCGGCAGCTCGGCCAACCGCCGCGGCCGCGGCGCACCAGAAAGGCGCCAGACTCGGCTCGAGCAGCAGGAAAAGCCAGGTGCGGGAGCTTTCCCTCACACCGCGCTCTCTGCAACTCGGGAAACATGAGGGGAGAGCGGCAGCGAGCAACGGAAGAGCAGACCGTGAGGTAGAAGAACACTTGGAGCAGCGAGAGAACCAGAGCAGCTGTGGCTCCCTCCCCTCCCCCTCTGCCTGAGCCCAGCTCCGGTGAACAGAGCAGCGGCCCGGGACCTGGCCAAGCCAACTTGGGCTGACAGCGGGACCTAAGCAGGAGCAGAGTACGGCAGCAACATCAGTGGCTCCAGCACCGGTAACAGCGGCCCCAGCAGCAGCAGACCCAGGAGTGGCAGCAGCGGCAGACTCGGCAGCAGCAGCTTCAGGGGGAGCAGCGGCAGTGGACACAGCAGCAGCAGCTTCAGCAGCAGTGGTAGCTCCAGCAGTGGCAGCTACAGCAGCAGCAGAGGCAGCAGCAACGGCTCGGTTTGCCCCGCAGGAAAAGCAAGTGCGCAGCTCCAGAAATCAGAACAGAAGCCCGACTTCCCAGGCAGCAACTTGACTGAGACCAAAATCATCCAAGGTAAATGGGATTGCACCAGGGAAGGGTCTCACTTGGTCGCAAGCTGACTTGGATCCCTCAACAGACCAGAAATCTTAACCTCTTTGTTGATAGAGGATCCGGTCGTTATAATATCTACTCTTGAATACATACTCGGGGCTGTTTTTGATTGAATGTGTACAGTGTTTAGTTAAACTTTAGAATCTACCAGTATTTTATTCCACTCAGCCTGCTTGAATACTCCTATAGCAGGGAAACTCAACCCCTAAGAACATCTTTGTAGATACTCTGAGAGTCTTAGGAGCCACACCTAACACCTTAAGGTCCTACCCTGAAAATATATTACATCAAATCAATTGATACAGCTAAGAATACACAGCTAGCTAGAAAATCCAAGCATTAACTTAATCGAAGATGCAAAAATATATACATTATGACACAAGAAAGACTAAAAAGCAAGACAATATAAATCCACCTAAAAGTAATAATGCATCAGAAATGTCCTCCAGTGAGAAAGAGTTAGAGGAAATGCCTGAGAAACAGTTCAAATGAATGATTATAAATATGTTCAAAGAGGTCAAAGAATACATCAAAACAATAAAGAAGAAATCAAAGAGGAAATCAAAGGAATCAAAGAAGATGCAGGACACCAACTTCATGAAATAAAGAAGGCAATACAAGACATAAATAAGGAAATAGAAATAATAAAGAAAAACCAGTCAGAATTACTAGCAATGAAGAACACAGTTAATGAAATAAAAAACTCTGTAGAAAATCTCACCATTAGGATGGATGAGGGAGAGGACAGAATATCTAAGCTAGAGGACCAGGTGGCAGACCTAATGCAGTCCAACAAAGAGAAAGACAAACTTATAGAAAAGTATGAGTGGGAATTTCAAGATATTCGGGACACTATGAAAAGATCCAATATAAGAATTCAGGGCATAGTAGAAGGAGAAGAACTCCACTCCAGAGGCATAGTAGGCGTCTGCAACAAAATCATAGAAGAAAATTTCCCCCAAATTGGGAAAGAGGTGCCCATGCAGATACAGGAAGCCTTTAGAACCCCAGCCAGACAAAACCCAGAAAGAACCTCTCCTTGCCATATTATAATCAAACTTCCAAACACACACACCAAAGAAGAAATATTGAAAGCAGTTAGAGAGAAAAATCAGGTTACCTACAAAAGCAAGCCCATCAGGATTACACCAGATTATTCAACACAAACTTTTAAAGCCAGAAGGGCTTGGAGTGATATATTCCAAGTTCTGAAAGATAACAACTGTCAACCAAGGGTACTTTATCCTGCAAAGTTATCCATTCAAATAGATGGAGAAATAAAGACATTCCATAACAAAAGCAGGTTAAAGGAGTATTTGAAGACAAAACCAGCTCTACAGAAAATACTTGATAGAATCCTCCATGCTGAAGAAAAGGAAAAGCACACATATAAGGAACCTAGAAAAAACAAGCAATACCCAAATACTAGTTAACAGAAGAGAGCGCAGGTAGAACCAGAAACACACACACACACACACACAAAAAGGCAAACATAAATACACACCTTTCAATAATACCTCTTAATATCAACGGCCTCAATGCCCCAACGAAAAGACATAGATTTGCAGACTGGGTTAAAAAGCAGGATCCTAGAATTTGTTGTCTCCAAGAAACTCACCTTTCTACAAAGGATAGACATTAATTAGGGTGAAAGGTTGGAAAACGGTGTTTCAAGCAAATGGGCCTAGAAAACAAGCAGGGGTTGCTATCCTAATATCAGACAGGGTAGACTTTAGTCTGATGTTAGTCAAGAAAGATGAGGAAGGTCACTTTATATTGATTAAGGGAACACTCCAACAGGAGGACATTACAATCCTAATCATATATGCACCTAACATGGGGGCTCCCAAATTCGATAAACAAACACTATTAGAACTAAGGTCAGAGATAACCCCAAACACAGTGGTGGTGGGGGTGACTTTACCACCCCACTCTCATCAATTGACAGGTCATCCCAGGAAAGAATAAACAGAGAGGCATCTGGACTAAATGAGGTCATAGAAGGAATGGATTTAACAGATATATACAGGACATTTCATCCAAAGGTTGCAGAATATACATTCTTTTCAGCAGCACATGGAACATTCTCTAAAATAGACCATATATTAGGACACAAAGCAAATCTTAACAAATTCAGGAAAATTGAAATAATTCCTTGCGTTCTATCTGACCACAATGGAATTAAACTACAAATCAGTAGCAAGAAAGGCTATAGAGCATACACAAAATCATGGAAACTAAACAATACACTGCTAAATGATGAATGGGTCAATGAAGAAACCAAAAAGGAAATCAAAAAATTTATAGAGTCAAATGATAATGAGAACACAACATACCAAAATCTCTGGGACACAATGAAGGCAGTTCTAAGAGGAAAATTTATAGCCTTAAGTGCCTACATTAAGAAATTAGAAAGGTCGCAAGTAAACGACCTAATGCTTCACCTTAAAGGCTTGGAAAAAGAAGAACAAGGCAAACCAAAAATCAGTAGATGGGAAGAAATAATAAAGATTAGGGCAGAAATTAATGAAATAGAAACAAAAAGAACAATCCAAAGAATTAATGAAACAAAGAGTTGGTTCTTTGAAAGGATAAACAAGATTGATAAACCCTTAGCAAATCTGACCAAAAGAAAGAGAGAAGAGACACAAATTAATAAAATCAGAGATGAACAAGGTAACATCACAACAGATTCCAGAGAAATTCAAAAAATCATAGGGACATACTATAAAAGCATATACTGCACAAAGTATGAAAATCTGAAAGAAATGGAAGATTTCCTTGATCTATATGACCTACCTAAATTAAATCAAAATGAGATTAATCACTTAAATAGACCTATAACAAACATGGAGATTTAAACAGTTATCAATAATCTCCCAACTAAAAAAAGCCCAGGCCTGGAAAGATTCACTGCTGAATTTTACCAGACTTTTAAGGAAGAGCTAACACCATTGCTTCTTAAGGCTTTCCAGGAAATAGAAAAAGAAGGAATTCTACCAAACTCCTTCTATGAGGCCAGCATCACCTTGATACCAAAACCAGGCAAAGATAGAACAAAAAAAGAAAATTACAGACCAATCTCCCTCATGAACATAGATGCAAAAATTCTCAACAAAATATTGGCAAACATAATACAAGAGTATATCAAAAAGATCATTCACCCTGACCAAGTAGGCTTTATCCCAGAGATGCAGGATGGTTCAACATACGCAAATCTATAAATGTAATACATTACATAAACGGGTTGAAGGACAAAAATCACATGATCATCTCATTAGACGCAGAGAAAGCATTTGACAAAATCCAACATCCTTTCATGACAAAAGTCCTACAGAGACTGGGAATAGAAGGAACATATCTCAATATAACAAAGGCTATTTATGACAAGCCTACAGCCAACATATTACTAAATGGGGAAAAACTGGAAGCTTTTCCACTAAAATCAGGAACAAGAAAAGGGTGTCCACTGTCCCCACTTTTATTTAATATAGTTTTGGAAGTCTTAGCCATAGCAATAAGGCAAGAGACACACATAAAAGGGATACAAATTGGAAAGGAAGAAATCAAGTTATCATTATTTGCATATGACATGATTCTATACATAAAGGACACTAAAGACTCTACTAGCAAGCTGTTAGAGCTGATCAAAACCTACAGCAATGTAGCAGGATACAAAATAAATACACAGAAATCAGTAGCCTTCATATATGCTAACAACAAACACACAGAGGATGAAATCAGAGAATCACTCCCATTCACAATTGCATCAAAAAAATAAAGTACCTTGGAATAAACCTAACCAAAAAATTAAAAATCTATACAATGAGAACTTTAAAACACTCAAGCGAGAAATTGCAGAAGACACTAGAAAGTGGAGAAACATCCCTTGTTCCTGGCTTGGAAGAATCAATATTGTGAAAATGGCAATCTTACCTAAAGCAATCTACACATTTAATGCATTCCCTATCAAAATTCCAAAGGCTTTCTTCATGGAAATAGAAAAAACAATCCAAAAATTCATTTGGAATCACAAAAAACCTCGAATATCTAAAATAATACTGAGCAACAAAAAAGAGGCTGGTGGTATCACCATACCTGATTTTAACCTATACTACAGAGCCATAGTAACAAAAACAGCATGGTACTGGCACAAAAACCGACATGTAGATCAGTGGAACAGAATAGAGGTCCCAGATGTAAGCCCAAGTAGCTATAGCCACCTGATATTTGATAAAAATGTCAAAAATACTCATTGGAGAAGAGACAGCCTCTTCAGCAAATGGTGTTTTGTAAACTGGATATATATCTGCAGAAAGATGAAAATAGATTCTTCTCTCTCGCCATGCACAAGAATTAAGTCCAAATGGATTAAAGACCTTAATATCAGACCAGAAACTCTGAAACTGCTAGAGGAAAATTAGGGGAAACCCTTCAACATATTGGTCTTGGCAAAGACTTTCTGAATACAACACCAATTTCTCAGGCAATAAAACCACAGATTAACCACTGGGACCTAATGAAATTACAAAGATTTTGCACCGCAAAGGACACAGTGAAAAAAGCAAAGAGGCAACCTATAGAATGGGAAAAAATCTTCGCCAGCTATATATCTGATAGACGATTAATATCTAGGATATACAAGGAACTCAAAAAGGTAAATAATAAGGAATCAAACAAGCCAATCAAAAAATGGGCTATGGAGCTAAATAGAGAGTTCTCAAAGGAAGAAATATGAATGGCATATAAGCATCTAAAAAAAATGTTCTACGTCACTAGTCATCAGGGAAATGCAGATTAAAACTACATTGAGATTCCATCTCACTCCTGTCAGATTGGCCACCATCATGAAAACAAATGATCATAAATGTTGGCGGGGATGTGGAAAAAAAGGAACCCTTCTGCACTGCTGGTGGGAATGTATTCTGGTACAGCCATTGTGGAAAACAATGTGGAGGTTCCTAAAACAGCTAGAGATTGGTCTACCATATGACCCAGATATAGCACTCCTAGGCATATATCCAAAGGACTCATCTCATTTCCTTAGAAGTATGTGCTCAACCTTGTTTATTGCTGCTCAATGTATAATAGCTGGGAAATGGAACCAGCCTAGATGTCCCTCAACAGATGAGTGGATAATGAATATGTGGCACATTTATACAATGGAGTTCTACTCAGCGGTAAAGAAAAATGAAGTTATGAAATTTGCAGAAAAATGGATGGACCTGGAAAGTATTATACTAAGTCAGGTAACCCAGGCCCAGAAAGCCAAGCGCCACATGTTCTCTCTCATATGTGGATCCTAGCTACAGATGATTGGGCTTCTGCATGAGAATGAAAATACTTAGTAGCAGAGGCCAGTAAGTTAAAAAGAAGACATATAGGGAAGAGAAAGGAAGGGAGGAGGGTACTTAATAGGTTGATATTGTATATATGTAATTACAATGATTTTAATGGGGAGGTAATATGATGGAGAATGGAATTTCAAATGGGAATGTGTTGGGGTGGGGAGGGAGGGAATTACCATGGGATATATTTTATAATCATGGAAAATATTAATAAAAATTAAAAAATAAAATAAAACGTAAAATAAAAAACTCACAAAATGGGGCAAGGAACTGGACACGTAGTTCACAGTGGAAGAAATACAAATGGCAAATACATACCTAAGGAAATGCTCTTCATCCCTTATCATCAGGGAAACGCAAACTAAAACTACTATGAGATTCCACATTTCCCCACTAAGGAGAGCAAACATCAAAAAAAACCAAATGCAAACAAATGCTGGCAAGGATATGGAGAAATATGAACCCTCATCCACTATTGGTGGGAATATAAGATGGTATAACCACTTTGGAAAGCAATATGGAGACTACTAAAAAAATATGACTATACAGTTACCAATAGACCCAGTTATTCTCTTACAGGGTATGTACCCTAACAGCTGCAGGCATCAGCTTAGAGAGATTTGCTCAACCATCTTTATAGCTGCTCATTTCATAATAGCAAAGAGGTAGAATCAATCTAGATGTCCATCATTAAAAGAATGGGTAACTAAAATGTGGTATATCTACATGATGGAATTCTTCACAGCAGTAAGGAAAAATGACACAATGAAATTTGAAGAAAAGTGGTTGAACCTGGAACAGATCATTCTCAGTGAACTCACCCAATCACAGAAAGATAATCACCACATAATCTCACTCATCTACAGCTCCTAACCTGAATCTACCCAAAGTGCTGACATACCTACTGAGCATCTCAAGGACCAGACAATAGGGAGGGTGGGGAGGGATGGAAGAGTAAGGGAGGGGGCATATGACACAAAACTGGACCCAAAAGGCAATGGTACCTTAAAACTCTACATCCTAAAAGAAGGACCAAATGGTAGAACCTTCACCAGGCCCTTAGAGGGAACACCAGATTCACAAAGCCCTGGAGAGTGTACAATGAAAACTGACCATTATTTCCTCTGATTTATGCTTCTCTCTCTCTTTTCCTCTCCCTCTCTTGCTCTCTCTCTCTCTTCTCTCTTACCTCTCTCTTTTACATCACTTATCATTTTTTTCCTTCTCTTCTTGGGTGCTGACCTGTAACTCCCAATATCATCTACAGTGAGCTTTTGATCACAAAAACCTACAAAGTCTCCCAAAAGAAGACAGACATGTCAGAGTGCTTGATGACTCACCATAGATTAGTGGTAAGACCCTACTGCTGAAGACACCATGCACTGTTGGTATGTATCATGGAGCAACATGGCTGGAAGCCAGAAGAGAGTCAGTCCCCAGACAGTGCGTCTAGTGCTGGAAGGTGCTACATGAGCAACTGGGGGATAATGACCAATATCTGTCCAAGCAACACATGGTCTAGCCTACTTAGTAGTAAACAATCTGGTGTGATGCTCATACAAGTGCATTAGTGGAACATAGCCATGGTGGGAAACCAACTATTATTAATATGGCTAACTGATCTGCTCAGTGGAATGGAATCCATAGCTGGATCTGGGAAACAGGTCAGAACCATATCCAAAATAAGCCTGCCCTCCATTAAACTCTTTCTATAAAAACAGTGGTTATCCCATTTACTTGATGCTAACTTTACTCTCTGTTGGAGAATCCGATTTTCTTTTGCAGATAGGTGCAGATCCTAAGGAGAGTACCACTCCATCATACCTCAAAGGGCTGCAGCTGAAACTAAGAATAATTTGGGAAACATGCAAGAATGCTGTTTTCTTGGTGAACCGAGAACCAGCACAATGTTGAAGGAGATAGACACAGAGAACAATCAACCCCTACCAAACCAGATATCCAGAGACACAGAAGCACCCAAGATCTCAACAAGGAAGCAGACCTAATATGAAACCAACATGGCTCAGGGAAATTTGCAGAAAAGGGAGTGGAAAGAATGACAGAGCCACATATTGGGTCATGACACACAGAGACATTTCCTCCTATCCAAAACTAAAGGCTAACCCCACAATGCACGACCCATATACTCCAACAATGAGGGTCCCTGTGGAGGGGGGAGAACAGGGAGGAGACTAACAATGGTAGCACCTTAACCGTATTCACTGGCTACAAAAGAAAAGAAATTAGAAAAAAAGAAAAAATATATATATATTTCATTTATTTATTTATGACATAGAAAGAGACAGATAGAGAGAAAGAGAGAATGGGCATGCCAGGACCTCTAGCCACTGCATACGAACTCCAGACACATGCACCCCTTTGTGCATCTAGCTTATGTGGGTCCTGGGGAATTAAAACCATGTCCTTAGATTTTGCAGGCAAATGCCATAACCACTAAGCCTTTTCCCAGTCCCATTTGGCAAAAATTTGACAAACCATTGATTCTTCTCTTAGTAGTGTTCACAAAATTGTACTACAAAGAAGAATTTTATGTTTTGTACTTTATTATGCCTGAATGCTCAATTTGAGTATTAATTGGGTATGCACTTAATTTGCATGATGATAGAAATCCTATTCCAATAGATAAAAAATTAAATCTATAATATATGAAGTTTCATTTTCCTATGACCTTTGTTAATCTGGAGTGGTGCATAAATAAACAACAGGAAATAATGTATTGTTAAGATTTACCAAAGCTTGTTGTGAGCTTGACACATTTTCATTAGTTCTTCCAAATATAAGCCCTCCTTTTATCTCTATATACTAACTATATTATGATAAAAATAAACCTCTATTAATAACTAATTAAAAGAATATAATAACTAAGAATTTCAATATTGATTAATTTCTTAAATTCTTTCATGTATAAATAATTTTAAACAGTCTAAACTATTTAAAATGATGCTTAATATATTTATAAGTAATATCTCAAATATAAATGCTATCTCAGATACAGAATATATGTGTGTTTGTATACATATATACACATGTGTACATGTTTGTGTATTATATATAGATTATATTGGCTAATAGATTAATATGATTCACAAATTTCTTTTATAGTGACTCTGTAAATTAAATTATATAAAGTTATATATCTCCCCTTAAGAGCTGTCTTTTTGCTTATTAAGCCTTATATACCAGATCCTAGAAGTAAGCCTCCTAGCAATATGGGACAGTAACAATATTTTCCAATACACAAAATGTAATGGGATCCTTGGTCAAAAGTGAACCAAAATATGAAGTTCTCAGAAGACCCCTGTCTTATGAGATTATCATTAACCACCTCTAGCCATTGTGGAGAGTTAAATATTATAGGTCCAGGGCCAAAATTATCTTGAGATATATTAGCCTTTTAAGATAGTCAATGTATTATCTTTTTATGATTATAACTTGACTGTTTTGTGGGCAGCTGAGATACCCCTTCTTCTGGGTTATAGTTCTTTTGTTTTCTGTTATTTACTTTTGCTTATTTAAAAAATATTTATTTATTCATTGTGGAAAGAGAGAGACAAAGACAAAGAGTGAGAATGAGAATGAACATGCCAGGATCTCTGGCCTGCAAATGAACTCCAGGCACATGTTCCACTTTAAGCATTTGGCTTTTTTATGTAAGTGCTGGACAATTGAGCCTGGGCTAGCAGATTTTTCAAGCAAGTGCTTTTAACCTCTGAGCCATCTCTACAGCTCATAGTGTTATGATTCTTTCAGACATACTTCTTTTACATTTGAACTGTGCATGAGGACTTGCTTATTTCCTCTATGGTAAAATCATATTTATATGCCAGGCATTACAGTTATTGATATTTTTCTGCTTTCTAATGTCATAAGATGGAAATTTCTTTGATCATGCTAGGTTGATCTTTAATTTGCCTACTTAGCTTTATAATGCATTCCAGCAGAACATATTACAAACAGTTTCAAAAAAATGCCTGTTTTGGCCACAGAGATTGGCTCAACCATGTTTGTAGTGGCTCAATTTGTAATAGCTAAAAGCTGGAATCAACCCAGATGTCCATCACTAGAAGAATGGATAACTAAGATGTGGTATATCTACACAATGGAATTCTACACAGCAGTAAGAAAAAACGGCACAAAGAAATTTGAGGAAAAATGGTTGGACCTGGAACAGATCATTCTCAGTGAACTTACACAATCACAGAAAAAAAATTGACACATAGTCTCACTCATCTATGACACCTAACCTGAATCTTCCCAAGACACCTTACATACCCAGCAAGCACCTCATGGACTAGACAATAGGATGGATGGGGAGGGCGGGGAGGGCATCGAAGGGGAGGGGTGGGAAACAGTAATCTGGACCCAAACGGCAATGGTACCATAAAATTCTACTTCTTAAAAGGCAGACCAAATGGCTAAACCTTCACTAGACCGTTACAGGAAACACCTGAACCACAAGACACTGGAGAGGGTAGGATCAAGACTCACCTAAATCTTCTACATCTTCCCTCCCTCCCTCTCCCCCTCCCCCTTCTCTCTCTCTCCTCTCTAACTCTTGTATATTAGTTATGTTTTCCCTCATTTTCTTAGTGGGCACTGACCTGTAACCCCCACTATCAGCATGGGGCTATCATCCACAATGAGCTTTTGATCAGAGAGACCTACAAGGTTTCCTAAAACAATGACAGACTTTTATCAGAGTACTTGATGACCCACCAAAGGTCAGTGGTAAGACCCTATTGCTGAAGACTCCATATGCAGCTGACATGTAAAATCGAACAGCACGGCTATAAGCCAGGAGAGAGTCAGTCCCCAGTCAGTGTGTCTAGTGCCAGAAGGTGCTACATGGGCGACTGGGGGAAATTACCAATGTCTGTCCAAGCAACTCATGGTCTAACCTAATTAGCAACAAATAACCTGATGTGATGCCCACACAAGTGCAATAGTGGCACACAGCCATGGTGGGGAACCAGCTGCTCTTGATTTGGCTAACTGATCCCCTCAGTGGTATGAGACCCATATCTGGAGCTGGGAAACAAGTCAGAACCATATCCAAACATAAGCCCACTCTCCAATATCAAGCTACCATTAATCATGGAGTACAAGAGGGCCTACACCTATTAAACTCTCTATCAAAAAAGTAAGTGTTATCTCAATTTTATGGGTGCTAACTTACTCTCCGTTGGAGAATCTGCCTCTCTTTTTCAGATATATGCAGACCCTAAGGAGAGAGCTGCCCCAACATACCTCAAAAGGGACCCAACTGAAACTAAAGAAAATTGGCAAAACAAGCATGGGTGCTGTTTTCCTGATGAACCAGATACCAGCACAAAGGGGAAGGAGACCAACACAGAGAAAAATCAACTCCTACCAAATCAGAGAGCCAGAGCCTCAGAGGCCCCCAACACCTCAGCACTGAAGCAGACCAAAAATGAACCTAACATGGCTCAGGGAAATTTTGTGGAAGAGAGGGTGGAAAGAATGTCAGAGTCACATGTTGGGTCATGATATGCAGAGACATTTATCGTACCAATAACTGTGAACTAACTCTGCAATGCACGACCCATTTATATCAACAAGGAGGGTCCATTGGGAGGGGGTAGAACATGGATGAGCCTAAATAATGGTACCAAACTGCCTGTATTTGCTGAAAAGAAAACTAATAAATTAAAAAAAAAAAAAGTAAAGGTATACAGGGTCAGAAAGCGAACAGTGGGGAAGGCAGGAGCAGAGAGGTGATGAGGGAGTGGTAGGGAGGGCATAGACTCATCCAGAGTGAAAATCACAGGTTGAATCCTATTTCTTAGTAACCTAATTAAAAATAAAAATAAAACATTTTTAGAACGTGGCCCTAAAAAAAATGCCTGTTTTTATTTCTTCAATAATTACTTTGATTATCATATTGATAGATTCCTCTCTAGCAATATGCTAACCTGATTCATACACCTTGTCCCCATCATACCACACACATCTCCTCATCTTCCTAATGTAAGAGTTCATAGAGGCCAGTGACTCAGATCTCATGAGATGGAGAAGCCTCCTGACTTCACAACTGCCCAAATTAAGCATGATGCAATCATATGTTCGTGTTGCCCCATCACTGCATGAGGCTTCTCCATCTTCTATCCCCTTCCCTATAAAATTGTTTCTCTGTTCATTTCTTTTTTAATATAGACAAAAAGGCTGGAATGTAAGAGTCTCAGAAATCTCTCCCTTTCCTATAGTCTTATCTTCCTCCTTCCACTTATCCATGCTCAGATTAGATCTAACTTTGTGGAATAACTCCTGTTATCATAATTGGGATATCTGTGAGTTCAGAAGAGGAAGTGTCACCTTTTACAGCCCCCACCCCACCGCTTTCCCTCAGCATATCACCCAAGGCCCCTCCTCCTCAGATATTTCCCCACTAATAAAGTCCTATCTATTTTGGCTTGAGCCTTCTCTGTTGTCCACTCCCACTTGCTTTTTCCTCTCTATCTTTTCCTATCCTCTCCCTTTTATTTTCTCTCTCTCTTTCTCTCTTTCTCTAAGCCCCACACTCTCTGTATTCATGATTCCATTACCTTTCTCCCTCTACGGCTTGGGAATCCCACCAGTCTCCCCTTCAACATCAATAACAGTCTTGGTCCTAAAGAAAATGGTTTTTCTCAACAGCTGTTATATTGAATGCAGAATGTGATATGTGCCTGTTGGACTTTGCTTGCTTGCTTTAGGGCTCCTTTGAGCTGTTTGGGGGGTTCTTTTTTTAAAAAATAATTACATTTGTGCTTGTGTGTGTGTGTGTGTGTGCACATGCCCTTGCTAATTCCCCTAGCTGCAACAAATAAATTTCAGATGCTTGTACCAACTACACAGGTCCCTATACTATTTGTTAATTTTAAGACTGTTCCAAAGTTTCAAGCCTCATCTGAAATTCAGGACTGTCTCTTAATTATGTGTCTTCCAACATCAAAACAATTTTCATACTCCCAACATATAATGGCATAGAATAAATATTTGTATGGTTATAAGGCATAGCAAGAGACTAGATCAATGCAAAATCAATAACCATCAGGCAGGCATCTGTAGTTCAAATCTGACCTCCATATCTAGTGATGTCAGCCTCTGGAGTTTGAAATTCATCTCTCAACTGGGATGAGTACCTGGAGAAAATTTCCATCCCAAGCCAACAGTGCTACTGTTATGCCCAGTTCTTGGCACCCCCAGTGACCACCAAGGAGAACCAAACACGTACACTAGGGCAAGGAGCTTTTAATTCGGGCTTAAGCTCAGTCTCTTGCCTTCACCAATGCAGTGGGTCCATACAAGAGCCCTGAGTAGTGGAAAGGTAGGGTTTTTATAGGGATTTGAACATAGAAGAAGGGGATGGGTACATGATTGGTTGATTTAAACAGTATACTCTTCTGGTTGGCTTAGGATTTTGGTGAGCCAAGTGGGTGGGCTGGAGCTAGGGGAATTGAGCTCATCTATGACTAGGAGAAAGTCTCATGACTTCAGGACTATATGGCATAATGTATGGCATAACTGGTTTAACTGTTAAGCCTACCCTTATGGCAAGGTCAGGGGCCTGGAGCTAGGGGAATTGAACTTTATGACTTCAGGAATGTATGGCATAATCAGTTTCCAGTAACTGTTAAGCCCATCCTTACTGGAAAATAAAAACTTAGACCTTGCCGGGAAACAGAAACTTAGGTCTATTCAGGACTCTGAAGCCTGTCATGGTGTCCATCTGGTTCCTGAGTCCTTCACTACATGGTAACCTGAACACACCTTGGTATATCCAAAACATCTTCAGGTCTCCATTGCAAACCACAGTCCCTATTCAGTTCTATACATTAACCTTTCCAGCCTATAAAACTGGAATATCTTGTTTCTTATGCCTCATCTCACCAGAGGCTCCTTTTTTAACATTAGGCCTCCAATAGAATACATCACACAGTTTTACTGGACATATTTTAGCAGCCAATCCTGGAACCATGTGCACTTTATGACCCACTTCCACACATTTCTCATGCTTTCAAAATCAATACCAGGTGTGTAAAGACAGAGGCATTTGTTAATTTACGGAGAATATAAATTGTGACCTTGAAGAGCAGAATTTTTTTTTCCTTCCAAAAGAGTTTGCATTTCTACCATTCAGTCTTTCCCCTGGTGGAATCACTACAGGAACCCTTTGCATTGTTTCAGTGCAAAGTAATTTAGGCATCCTGAATGGAGGTAATCTCCTTAACAGCTTTAACAACAGTATCAGTGTCAGTAATCTTAACTTGCTTGAATTATTTTCAACTTTAAATCATATATCTTTCAGTTCTATATTTTCTGCCAAGCCCAAAAGTCCATGACATTCAAACTCAATCTTGATCAAAATCTCTAGGCATGGGCAGCAGAGTATAGCCAACCTTTATGCCAGCAACCTAGTTCCTACAAAGTTCTCTGTGGTCTTGTTGTGCCAAGACCCCTGACCAGGAGCCAAGACCCCCAGTCACCCAGGAGTCACCTAGAGGACCGCCACAGAAGCCGAGACACTCCAATGTAAAAGCAACAGGTTTCTTTTAATGTCAAGCTTAAGCAGGGACTCAATCCACACAGACCGACGCAGCGGGAGTGGGAGAGAGCCTCGACCTTCTAAAAGTAGGGGTTTATAAAGGAAAAGAGTGGGAAGGGGAAAAAAGGGTTACATCACTTAGCATCTTTTAAAATGATTGGTTCCAAGAAGGCGTGCGCGGGAACATTTCTAGTTGCTCATCTCTGGTCAGCAGACTGCTTGCAGATCCTATCTTTTGCAAGGGGCCGGAGGCCCCCAGAGCTAAGTATTTCTGGAATGTCCTGTTGAGCAAGCGAGCATGAGTTACAGAAGCAAAGGTCGGCACTTTAATCAGTTAGTTCCTTATCTAGATGAGCCGAGCCCGGGATCCTCCTTTGTTCACAATGGTTTGTCCTACAATGGCAGTGTCATTGTTTAATTAGTTACTTGTTATTTCTTTCTGGTCTCTCAGTCTTTCCTTCCCCTTGGAAAGTTCCAAAGCCACCACCATTCTGTCTATTCTTAGTATTTACAAACTCTTTGTATACTAGCCCATAAAGCTTGACTTACTGCCCTGGAAGGTGTCTACAGTTTCAAGTACAAGTTTCTGTCCAATTCTTCCAGCACAAAAGTTCCAAAATCCAGGGCTGGAGGAATGGCTTAGCAATTAAGGTGTTTTCCAGGAAAGCCAAAGGCTCCAGTTTCAATTCCCCAGGAACCACATTAGCCAGATGCACAAGGGGGCACATGCATCTGGAATTCATTTGCAGTGGCTGGAGGCCCTGGAGCGACCATTCAATCTCTCTCTCTCTTTCTCTGTCAAATAAATAAATAAATAAGTTCCAAAATCCTAAAGTCCACAAGATCAGATGCATTACCCAGAAATATCCCACTCACAGTTCCAAATTTCTATTGTAGTCATTAACATGTTGCAGTGATGAACATCTAAAATACACACACTTCAGAGGAGGAAGGGATTTGTTTCAATTTGGAGAACCATCGGGGGGAAGTTTTATCAGTGGTGGAAGAAGCTGCTTCCATATAGTCAAGCAGAGAGAAAAACTACAGCAAGCAAAACATTAGCACCAGTGCACATGCCAAAGAGCAACAAGCACAAACCAACAGCAAGCAGGACCTCAGGCAGAGTTTAAACCTCTCTACATATCTTTTATCTGGAAACCAGATTCAACCCCAAAATACCTTGGGGCTAGATCTGCCCCCAGTGACACCTTCTCCAACCAGAAAGCAGAAGATTCATGCTACAAGCTTTAATAAAACACCTGAGACTTTGGGGGGACATGCATTCAAACTATTACACAGCTACATTCCACTGAGGGTCTTCCTTAGTAGGGTGGTAATATTCACTGTGGGATCATGAATGGGAGAGACTTAGGGGTGATTGAACTACCAATGAGGAAAGCTTTCTCTTTGACTAAAGGCAGGACCTGGGGTGGGGGGGTGGGGTGGAAATCAAGGTCATTATTATTGGTCAGAATCATAGAAGAGTTTGGCCTTTACTTATTTTGCCCCTTTGGGATGTTTTCCACTCCTTTCTGAGAAGGCCCTTTCTAGAGAATTAAGATTTCTAGGAATATTGTTTTTTTCCAGTATCTTGTGACCCCAGACAACTGATGTCAAGACTAAGTGGGGTTCACATAAAAATACCCAACCTGAGTCTCCTGGTGGGCTTCAAAAAACCCCTCTTGCTTCCCTGGGCAAGAGCTCTGCTTTTCTTCATTCTCTTAAGTTCTGGGCTACTTAATGTCTTCCTTCCACTAAGCTCCCCTTCTCTTAAAACTGTCCCTCCTAAAGCTCTAAGCTATAATAAAACCTTGTGTAGCTGTATCATATGTCTACATGTTTCATTTTTTTTTCATTTCATAAGATAGGAATCTAGAAACACACCAAAATTATTGATATGTTGGCACATCATATTGGTACATTGTTGAGGAACCTCAAAATTTCTTTCTCAAATGCACCAGTTGGTTTGTGTTTGGAGGACAGTGATTAAACGCTAATATTCTTTCTGCTTCCCTTCCAAGCATTTAGAACTGATGAGTTTATGTGGGGATATAATTCACATCACCACAATGAATATGCAAAGAAATTCTGCATAGTTCTTTTATGAAATGATTCCAATTGTTACTGAAACTTAGGTGTTACAATACTTCTAAAATACAAACCTTATAAAACACTTTACTATGATGGTATCCTTTATGTTAGAATTGTTAATGATAAAATCCTGTTAGATTCATGTAGTTTTAAAAACATTTATGTATGTATTTATTAATGAGATAGGGAGGGAGGGAAAGAGAGAATGAGCAAGCTAGGGTCTCTTACCACTGCAAATTGTTGGATCACAGTTGGGGGCTGACCCAACTACAGCAATGTGGAAATAAAGAGAGAAACTATACAACTTCAATAGCAGGCTGTTCTTTTTTGGAGAGCAAGTGAACAGTGAAGGGCAGCAAGCCCCATTTTGAAGCTACCAAGCCCAGAGCATCCAAGCTGGATCTTTAAAGGGAAGAGACAAGCAGGGCAGATAGTGGGGGAAGGGGGAGCTGAATAGGATGTAACAGGACCATATCCTTTGTAGACTCGTTTTCCCAGGTAACCTTATCAAGTTGTAGTTTGGGAAGTTCTTTACAACCCAAAAGAATTTCCTCTGTGCTAAAACCTGTTCTAGAGCCAGCATGCTCCAGTAATTTCTGTGACTCTAATGATTGCTAGCACACCAGACTTATTAACCCTTATAAAAATAAACTGCAGACACATGTGCTCCAATGTGCATATGGCTTACATGGGTTCTGGGTCCTTAGACTTTGCAAGCAAGTGTCTTAACTGATAAGCAGTCTCTTCAGCTCAGATTCATGTATTTTTATTGGATTATAACCATTGTGCTTGAGAAAGACATTGGTTACCTAAGGAATACATTTATAAACAAGTACTTGTTTTGATGTAATTTTTGGATCTAACTTAGAAAACCATTATTTTTGTTTACTTGAAAGAGAGTGAGAAAGAGTAAGGTTACTGTGGGATACTACTTAATCAATTGCCTGACTAAATATATCCAAAGGCACATAAACATTGTAAAAATTCTGGTTCTTCAGGGAAATTATAACCCTCTCCCCTCTTAAGATGAGCCTATGATTTGACTCATGCCCATAGAACCAGTGGGGAATGTGATAGGACCTAATTTGGAAAAGTACATAAGTGACTCCATATGTAAACTTGTACAAGGCAGTTCAGCTTCGTTTGTGCCTCAGGATGAGGTCTCACCTACACTTGAACTTTATGTTTGGCTTGCTTTAACCCAATGGGTCACCATAAGACAAAATGTTTTTCTAGCTTTTGCTAAATGCAATTTTAGTTTCTGCATTAACTGATGCTTGCTTGCAGTTACAAGTGAGGGAAAATACAGGAAAGGGGGAATTCAAGGAAATTTCTTGTTTTTTCTAAAATCAATTAAAATTAATTCTTATTTTTATAAGATTGTAATTACTGAACTTCTGAACTATAAAAGTAAGATATAAAATCTTGTGGTTTTCTCCTATAAAAGGTGGCTAAAATTACAGTCTAGCACTGCATACAGGCTCCTTGAACATGGGTGTAGTTGTCAGCTGGCTAATAAAGATTCCTTCCTACTACTTGGTGTCTGAGTGGTCTTCTCTTGGGGTCCTTACCACAACAATCTTATTGTAAAATACCAGTGAATCATGACTGTGAGGGTTTGTTTAGCACTATCAATTCTATTTTATTGTTTTAAATATATATTCCTGTATCACTATAACAATGCCTTGATACATGTAAGTCGTTTTAAAATGTAAAAGTGAAAAGTTAAAACAAAATAAATTTAAAAAAACCTAGAGATGTGAGCTATCCTTTGTTGTCATTGTTCTTCATATATTGCATTTCCATGAATTATAAGATTAATTGTCAATACCTAAAAAATAAAATAAATGCAGGAAAATTGACAGAAATTGCTCTGGATTTGGAGAATAACTATAGCAACCATCCAAATTAATGTAGGTTGTCCATTTATTTAAAACTTCCTTGATTTCTTTCAAATTTTGAGGTTCAGTGTATGTCTTAGACTTCCTTGCTTAACTTCTTCCTAAAGTTTGCTTTTTGAAATTCTACTGTAAAGTAAAATATATTCTTAATTATATATTTGGGATTGTGTTTTCATTATTAGGTCTAGAAAAAATAAATAATATTCATCTAATATATTAACATCCTGGTAAATTATTTTTTTTTCTGATAGGATTTTGTGATGGTATGCTCAGAAGTTTCTAATCATTAGGATTTACTGGGTTGACCTGGACTTTTTTTTTTTGAATTAGTGGTTTTTATTTTTATTTTTTAAATTTTGAGACAAGGTCTCACTGTTTCCTAGGCTGGCCTTGAACTTAGGATTCTCCACCCTCAGCCTCCTGAGTTCTGGGATGACGGGTACGCCACCACACTTGGCCTATTTTTTTTTTTCTCCTCCCTTGGATCTCAAATTTATTATTAATCTTGCTCTCTGAGAACTTTAAATGACCACTGTTTGTACAGTTAATTTATATAGGTAGAGCCCTTTTTAATATTCTCCATTTCAGGGGAATCTCCCAGATTCTGTCTTTCCTCAAGAAGCATTACTAACTTCAACAGATGAGCCTGGGAATGCGGGAGCCTGAGTTGACCTGGACTTTTATTTGAATCTTCCACAAGAATAGTTCATTTTTGTTTCATGTTTTGTGGGCCATTTTTTGTTTCTTTGCTCTATACAAATCATAATCTCATAATTATATGTGGCAACTATATATTATACTTCCCTTGCATTTGTTCTGTTTGGTATTTTGTTCTTGCTCTTACTTATTTATATAATTTCTTTCCTGGACAAATTCTATGCAGTCTATGCCCCTGCACTGTGAAATCACCAAAGTCTGACCTTAGCTTAGTGGTCAGCTATTAACTGGGCAGGAAATTTCATAGATCACTTCAACCAATGCACTTTTCACAGTTGTGAGAAGACTTCACATTGAGACACACCTTTAGCAACCACACAGATATCAACCCTGTCTTATTCATCAATTTCTGCTCATTGGGGGCCTAGGGAACCACAATTGAGAGATTATGGACTTTCATCTATATTCATATCACATGAATAGATGATTTTCTATCATTAAAAGTTTGATAAGACATTTACAGGAAGTTGTGAGTTGGTAATTCCCCAGGTACTCATTTTAAGTTTTGACCATTCTCTTGCTTGCCTGACCTGACATTTTGGCTTTAGGTAGCTTAAATGTGAGATAATTGCTACTTTTTGTCTCTAAGAAAGTCTCTGGGGATATGATCTTATTCATCTAACCAGTGAGTTTTAAATCAAGCCAAATAATAATAGCCATGCTAATGAGGATGTTCCCAGGGGATACAAGATGGGTCATACAGTACAACACTCAGGGGGAGAAGTTCTTTGAGGAACTCTATATACATTATGTTGCCTATTCCAGATTATTCCTAGTCTTTGGTTAATTTCCAAGCTTTAGGAAAATAAGTTCAGTATTATCCTAGTGTTTTACCTTACAGAAATATTTATGTCTTCATTCCCTAATTCTAGATTTGTCATTTTGGGATTAAATTTTGATAGTGGTTCATTTAGGGGAAGAGAAAGTAAAAGTTCACAACCAAGTATCCATTGACTTGAGAGAAATGTCTTAGAAGACAGAATCTAAAAGCTAGACAAAGATTATAAATAGAAGTATTAACTACTAATTTAATTGAAAAATAGGGTAAGTACAATTTGCTTAGGATTACAAATTTAACTTTGCTTCAGGATTATGTCAATGGTCTAAAAAGTCTTAAAATAGGGCTGGAGAGATGGCTTAGTGGTTAAGCGCTTGCCTGTGAAGCCTAAGGACCCTGGTTCGAGGCTCGGTTCCCCAGGTCCCACGTTAGCCAGATGCACAAGGGGGCGCACGCGTCTGGAGTTCGTTTGCAGAGGCTGGAAGCCCTGGCGTGCCCATTCTCTCTCTCTCCCTCTATCTGTCTTTCTCTCTGTGTCTGTCGCTCTCAAATAAATAAATAAATAAAAATACTTAAAAAAAAAATTAAAAAAAAAAAAAAAAGTCTTAAAATATCTGACCATACCATTGACATTAGAGTGCTCAGTTCTATCAATGGTGTCATGTAGATTAGATGTAATGATCACAAATTAGCTGAAAAATCTGCCACATGGTACATGCATTTGATGAAGTTAAACTCTAGAGACTCTGCAACTTGTTATTATATCAAGAAAATTAATGTATCTAAACCATTAGATAACTGATCCATTTTGTATTTTCTACTAAAAATGGAGCAAATTATGAGGTATGCCTATAAATATCATAGCAATGAATCACTAACATAGATATAGTTACATGTCTAGAGTTCTACTTATATGCAAGGAGACAGAGAATCATGTAACTTTGAGTGGGTAGGATCTTGTCCATGATGTGATGAAAGCAGTTTTTCCAGTTTTGCAATACAATCAATCACAACTCTGTGATGTCAGACAGTCAAATGTGAGAAAAGGTCCAATTGAGGGACTTATGGCAAATCCCATGGGAGAAATCACAATTATAACAATAGACATCTAGAATTAAACCCAAGCATGACAAACAGAGATCCATATGGCTTATGAACAAATGAACAAGTAACAAGATCCTTGTGTGGTCCTAAGAATGTCCTGTGTAATTGCTGGAGTATGTATAGCCCAAACTTGTGATTTCTGGATAGACTAGATTGATATATAGATACAAGATGAAAATATAATATCTAACTAAGGATGACTTTGAAAAACAGCTAAGAGGTTAGATCTTTCCACTGTGAGGAGATGCAAATGGATACCATTATCATTTTGTATGGAAGGAGTGCTATGGATGTGGCTATATATGCTGTAGTCAATGGTCCAAATCACTGATAGGTTGCTAACAAAGACATGGACTGAAGTATTGGAGGCATAGATGCCTGGTGCAAAGACATGATGATGGATAGATAGATATGAAACTGTGTGTGAACTTGTATCATAATTCTAGCAGAGATTCACCACATGCAGGAAAAATAACTCACAAATATTTCTGCTCTGTGCTGTCACAATCCTGAAAAGATGGGCATGGAATCCACATCAATACCTACATTGACATTTATAAATTTCTATATTTTTTCTTTTTTTTACATGCCTCTATGCTGAAAAATGTAAATGAACACACATACAGATATGCACATGTATGTTAATGTATATACATCCAACAAATTATCAAAAGTATCAGAGTTATGATAAAATAAAAATAACAACTTTAGTCTCATGGTATTTTTTCCTCTGATGATGCCTGCTCTGTTCTTTAATTCATCTAATTACCCTAAACTCCCCATTCTCAATAAATTTATGCAGTTCCTTCCTTCCAGAATTCAACAAAGCTAACTCCCAATGATTTTATAAGTGATGATGCAGTCCTGGTACATGAATCCAGTTATCACCCTTTGAATTAGACTAACTAGCAGGTGATGAGGGCCCCTCGAACCCAGCCAGGCAAATGGGCATTTTAATCAATGAAAAATTTTATTAAGTATCACATCTATGTTAGGATATTGATTTGACTTTAGTAATTTCAATAATCTTTAATTATAGCCAGCATAGTTATATTAATTTCATCCTTCTTTTTTATTTTTTTATTACTTAGTTTTGTATTCAGCAAATATAGTCAGTTTGGTACCATTATTAGGCTCATCTGTGACCTACCCCTTCCCCATAGCCCCTTCTTGTTGAGGTATATGTGTCATGCATTGTAGAGTTACCCCATAGTTATGGGTAGGATATATGTCTCTGCATATCGTGACCCAACATGTGACTCTGACATTCTTTCTGCCCCCTCTTCAACAAAATTTCCCTGAGCCATGTTGGGTTCATTTTTGGTCTGCTTCAGTGATGAGGTGTTGGGGGCCTCTGGGGCTCTGGTTCTCTGATTTGGTAGAAGTTGATTTTTCTCTGTATTGGTCTCCTTCCCCTTTGTGCTGGTATCCAATTCATCAGGAAAACAGCATCCTTGCTTGTTTCACCAATTTTTCTTAGTTTCAGCTGGGGCCCTTTTGTGGTATGATGGGGTGGCTCTCTCCTTAGGTTCTACATCTACCTGAAAAAGAGAAGCAGATTCTCCAACGGACAGTAAGTTAGCAACAGGACAAATATGATAACACTTACTTTTTTTTTTATAGAAAATTTAAGAGGTGTAGGCCCTCTTGTAGCCCATGATTGATGATAGCTTGATAATGGACAGTGGACTTATGTTTGGATATGGTTCTGACTTGTTTCCCAGCTCCAGCTATGGGAAACCACTGAGGGGATCACATAGCCAAATCAAGAGCAGTTGGTTCCCCACCATAGCTGTGTGCCACTATTGCACTTGTGTGTGCATCACAACAGGTTATTTGCTGCCAAATAGGTTAGACCATGAGTTGCTTGGACAGATATTGGTCATTTTCCACCAGTCACCCATGTAGCACCTTCTGGCACTAGACTCGCTGTCTTTCTGGGAACTGACTCTCTTCCAACTTACAGCCATGCCATTCCAGTTTACATGTCAACCACATAAGGTGTCTTCAGCAGTAGGGTCTTACCACTAACCTTTGGTGGGTCATCAAGTACTCTGACAGAAATCTGTCTTTCTTTTTGGAAACCCTGTAAGTCTCTCTGGTCAAAAGCTCATTGTGGATGATGGCTACATGCTGGTACTGGGAGTTACAGGTCAGTGCCCACTGAGAGAAGGAAGAAAAAGATAACTAATATACAAGACTTAGAGAGAAGGGGGGAGGGAGAGGGAGGGAGAGAAGATGTAGAAGTTTTAAGTTTAAACTCAATACCCTTTAACAACACATTTTAAGTTTATAGTTTCTTCTCCATTTCTATTTTCGAACAATTCTTTACCTTAGAACAAACTCTGTGTACACAAACCTGTCTTAGTTAGAAGGATTTTATTTTAATAAACCTTCTTTTACACAAATGTATTAATATCTATGAGGTTTTTTTGTCCAAAGGAATTATCTATTTGTTTTGACATTTGCTTAAATGTATAAATATATTTTAATCACTCACATTATGTGTTTATCCCAGTCCTTTTATTCCTGACTAAACCCTTTATTCCAGATTTATCCTTTTCCTACTTTTTTATTTTAAAATGTTTTATTTATTTATTAGAGAGAGAGAGAGAGAGAGAGAGAGAGAGAGAGGGAGAGAATGGTTGCTCCAGGGCCTCCAGACACTGCAAACAAACTCCAGACATATGTTCTATTTCCCAAATAGCACTCATTTAACTTTCAAAAGCTGTAAAAATGAAATTGTATCAGATTGTGTTATTCACAAGCATCAGAGTGGGAAGAGGACAAAGGATTCAATTAATAAACTGGAAGACTGAATATAAGAAAGCTGAGATTTCTTGCCTTTGCAAGGCAATCAGGGTGTGGGGAGATATATAGATAGGTAAGATTGGTACCCATTAGGAAATCTGGTGAATTGAGCTGATGTGCAAAAGAAAGAAAAGAAAGTGAAAGTTTTTGTGACCTTTCAGTTGTGTGGTCAAATCCAGAATGGAAACCAAAGTTGAATTCCTAGCATCCTGGGAAATCAGTGAGTCTGAGCTAAACTGGGAAGAAGCTATGACCTCTTGCTGGGTCTGTTGTTTATGGATAGTGTCACATGTCCTTAGTGGAGACTCTGGGAGAATTCCCAAAGACCAAGATGAGAGAAGGCAAATAAATAAATAATAAAAACCTGAAAGCAAAGAGCTGAAGCACTGGGAATGGGTCTGAAAAGCACAGTGGCAAAGGTAGGGTGCCCTTCCCCCACCACTACTGAGGATCCATCTTAGGTTACTTCCCAAGCATCTGACCAAGAACAACAGTCCTAGAAGACTCAGGGCAATTTGTCTCAACAATAACTTTCTATATGAATCAAGGCATCCAGTGTCAGGATTTGAGGAGGAAGAGGTGAAGGGCCATTCCACAGAATGGCACTGAGTCCAATGACTGACAGCTGAGAGCCATAGTAACACCACAGCATGCACTGTGGTGGCCTGAAGGAGGATAGGTTTCAGTCCTGTCAGACAAAGTGGGGTTCCTACTCTGAAAGGTTTCCAAGGCGGGGGAGGAGTTTGGTGGTGAGCAAGCAGGCTTCCTTAATTTGAAGTCTGCTGTGTCTGCAGCCAGGCAGCCTCTGATTCCTGGGAGGCAGGAGAGGGAGATTTGGCTCTGGGAGAGCTGAGAAGGGCTGCAGGGTCCCCGAGGCTCTTCACAGCAGCACCTGGAAGGTCTTAATTGTAGCACTTCTTAATTATTCTGTTTTCTAAAAAAAAATTACTAGAAATGTGTGTAATATTATGGAAAATCTGTTGGATGTTGATTGTAATTAAAAAGATTGTATACAATTATTTGAGAAGAAGTAACAGGATAATTTTGAATCTCCCCAGATGTACACATATATCCCTTCATTTGGTTCCTCTTTAGTTTATTTTAGCAGTGTTTTTAGAATCCAGGTATTCATCTGGGATATATTTCATTAGATTTGCTCACATATTTCCTTCTTATGAGATTTAAATTTTGCTGAAACAATAAGCATGTGTGTTTTTGATAGATTCTGCTAAGAGCAAATGCTTTCCATATTGTTTGTTTTTTAGAATTTATTTTGAATATTGTTATTCAATATTATCTTATTTATATTAGATCTAATAAGTTTCAAAAAACGTTCATTTTGGTATTTTGGATCACATGATTTGGATCAAATGATGACCCAAACCCTTAATAAAGAAGTAATTGTTTTAATCACCTATGAGATTCAAGGTTGAGTCCTTGATCTCTGCTATATGTCTTACGCATTTAACTTTTCTTTTTGGTGTCAGCCCTAAGCATAGCCTTCAACTAGTCTCCCTCCCTTTCTCTGTTCTTTCTGGTGTCAGCCCTAAGCATAGATTGAAACCTGTATCCCTCCTTAGTCAGATCCAAAGCCCAACTCTTGACACAGGTATTCTGGAGAGTCTCAGAGTGGGCAAGGTTCATGGATAATTATTCTTCTAGAATGGTACTTTATTTTCCTACTGGGCATCACATGTTATTTTCCAAGAGTTTTGAAGTAATTTTAAATGACTTCAGAAATTTGAATATTTGAACAGGGCATGGTGGTACACACCTTTAATCCCAGTTCTTGGGAGGCATAGATAGGAGGATCACTGTGAGTCCAAGGCTACCCTGAGACTTTCATGTAAGTCTGGACTACAGTGAGACTCTACGTCAAATTTAAAAAAAGAGAGAAATATAAATATTTTTAACTAAAGTACTCTATGATTTTGTACATGTTATGCTTAATATTCATAAAAGCTTATACTATTACATGGAGTATAATTCAACACAACATCACATGCATAATTTTACTTTAAAATGGTCAATATCATTTAATATGAGTTCTATAAGATTGTAATTTTTTGTTCAATATCTAGCAATACAATCCAACATAATTTCTAAAAGTAAATGTATTAGGTTTGCTTTATTTTTCATTTTCCATTTACTCATTTATTATGGACAGGTTTGACATAAAGTCTCTGTAAACATTGTTCTTTGATGTATTCCACAATGTCAAAAAATAAAACATGCTTTTAATTTTGAAAGTTTTGAATGTTTATGTTCACAGCATTTGGTTTTGGCAGATACATGTTACTGTTCTGTTAAAATCATCCTTTTTTGGTTTTTTCATCTGGCCTCTCTCACTCACTATAGGTTTAATCATGAGACCAGGCATGTTCAGGATGGTATGGCCGTAGACTCTGATTTTGAAATTAATGGCTTAATTTTTTGTCTCATTGATGAGTAAGTAAAATTATACTATCTTCTTTATAAACCCTTGTCACTGTGGAAGAGATGACTTAGCAGCTAAGGCACTTGCCTGCAAAGCCAAAGGTAAAAGATTCAATTCTCCAGTCCCCACATAAGCCAGTAGCACACGGTGGTATATGCATGAGGATTTCATTTGCAGTGGCTAGAGGCCCTGACATGCCAATTCCCTCTCTATCTTGTTCTTTCTCTCTGTCTCTTCCCAATAAATAAACTAATTAATTAATTAATTAGTTAATTAATTAACTCATGTCAATAATGATTTATTCATGTACATAAACAATAGCATAAATGTAGTAGTAAAATTTATTTTCTATATTATTGAAATAATTTCTAGAAATCTTCACATATTCTAGTATAATCACTTCTTCACAAATACATATATTTTGGATATCTAAGGAGGAAATACTCAATATTTTTTTTCAATTTTATTTATGTAGTGATTTATTTGTAAGCAGAGAGAGAGAAGAAAAACACAGAGTTCATTAATGTTTTCTATATTGGCTATGATTCTAACATAAAAAGTGAAACAAGATATTATCCATAATCTATTTATCTACTCATGCCATTTAAAATTTGTGTTGACTAGTAGTGCTAAAATTGAAAAGTATTAGGCGGAATTAACATGTTGGAACCATAATTTTTTCATAGCTGTTTGCATGTTTTGATTTCTCAGTGTGTAAATGCAAGGATTGAGCATGGGTGTGATAACAGTGTAAAATACATCTAGTATTTTATTGCTTGAAAAATTACTAAATGGCCAGATATAGATAAAAATACAGGGTCCAAAAAATAGGGTAACTACAATAACATGGGAAGATAGTGTAAAAAAAGCCTTGGAGAGCCCTCTAGATGACTTTCGTTTTACACTGACCAAAATGACAGTGTAGGAGACAAGCAAGAGGATGAAACAGATAAAAGATAGCAGTCCACTATCAGCAATGACAAATAATTCCAGAGTATATGTCTCAGCACAGGCAAGCTTGATCACTAGTGGAATATCACAAAATATGCTGTTTACAACATTGTTGCCATAGAAAGGTAAGTTCACTAGTAACATCATCTGGCTCATGGTGTGTATGAAGCCAATTATCCATGAAAGTATGACAAAACCATTCAGCAACTTGTGGCTCATGATTGTCCTATAGTGAAGGGGTTTGCATATGGCCACATATCTGTCAAAG
This sequence comes from Jaculus jaculus, assembly GCF_020740685.1. Classification (NCBI taxonomy): domain Eukaryota; kingdom Metazoa; phylum Chordata; class Mammalia; order Rodentia; family Dipodidae; genus Jaculus; species Jaculus jaculus. The sequence goes on along the minus strand of NC_059109.1, from coordinate 69,778,447 downwards.
GCCATGACTATCAAGAGTGTCATCTCTGCACCTCCAAAGAAGTGCATGAAGAACATCTGGGCCATGCATCCCCCTACAGAGATGGTCTTGTGCTCAGCAAGCAAGTTTGTGATCATCTTGGGTGTTGTGACAGTGGAAAAACATATGTCCAAGAAGGAGAGGTTTCCAAGAAGGAAGTACATAGGAGAATTAAGAGTGGAACTAAATGTCACTGTGACCATAATGAGAATGTTTCCCACAACAGTAGCGCCATAGAGCAAGGAAAATACCACAAAGAAGAAAATTTGAAGTTTCCATTCTCCAGAAAATCCTACTAAAATAAACTCAGTCACGGTAGATCCATTTTTAAAATACATTTACTTCTGGAAATTCTTTTTTTTTTCTTTCTTTCTTTTTTCTTTTTCTTTTTCTTCTTCCTCTTCCTCTTCTCCTTCTCCTTCTCTCTTTTTTTTTTTTTCTGATGTAGGGTCTCACTCTAGCCCAGGCTGACCAAGAACTCACTATGTAGTCTCAGGGTGGCCTCGAACTCAAAGCAGTCCTCCCACCTTTGCCTCTCCAGTGGTGGGATTAAAGGTGCGTTCCACCAGACCCAGCTTGGAATGTTTTTGGAGGTATGGTTTCATTCTAGTCCAGGCTTACCTGGAATTCTCAGGCTGGCCTCAAACTCATGGTGATCCTTTTACCTCTGCCTCCCAATTGCTGAGATTAAAGATGTGCACCACCACGTCTGGCTGGAAATTCTTTTAATACAATAAAAATTAAAAGAAAAAAAACAAGCCACAATTAGTGCCAAATTTTACATACTTTATTTGCTGATGATAAAAAGTCAGATAATATTAAAACCTATAATGTTAAACATTTCAATATATTAATGCCTTCCTTTTGAGAAGATTTTATCTATCAGAGTATTTTATAAATAATATTCTTATAGTTATGCAATAATAAACTTTTTAAAATGTAGAAGTTATTTTTGCTATCATTTTGTTCTATCAAATAGTACTCGTCAATCAAGTTTTATGTTTTCTACTAACCTTTTTTTTTGTTTTTGTTTGTTTGTTTTTTTGAGGTAGGGTCTCACTGTAGCCCAGGCTGATCTGGAATTCACTATGGAGTCTCAGGGTGACCTCAAACTCACAGCAATCCTCCTACCTCCACCTCCCAAGTGCTCTACTAACTTATTAACATATAGACATTAGATTGCAATTGGTTATTAATTTATTTTATTATCATAATCCTGTTTCTGTAACTCCTTGAGCTTGTTATCCAAACATATAAAGAATATAAGATTGTTAAAGGAATTAAATTGTTCCATGAAGCATGGTCTTTTAATGGCTTTCAAAAATCAAGTACATATTAGAACCTAACTTACATGTATAATACAGTATTTAAGTTCATTAAAAAAATAATTCTGCCTTTTAATATGTTATGTCATGTATAAGAATTTCAAAAAGATGATTCAGTGTTAGATCTTTTTAAGCTTGTTTTTTCAAACCTTTGGTTACCTGTTCCCAGTGAAGAGCTTTTCCAGAACAAATATGCAGGTTTAGAAACAAACAGTAAGGCGATTAAGTTATAACACTTAGAATCAGTGTCTGTTATAATATACAACACTATTTTTTCCTGGGGATATCCTTCATAGGCTCTGGTATAAAAGTATTTCATTTGTTTCAGAGTTACACAGATAATGAACACCAATACTAGTTAGTATTTCAACTAAGTCAATATGGCACCAGAATCTGTGCTTCTATCAATATACCACATGCTTCCAAAATTTAAGGAATATATAATACAACAAATTATAAACATTCTCTGAACTCAGGTAGCTCATGAAGTCCTTAAGTATGCAGTATGCAATAAATAAGAAAAGATCACTACTACAATTAATTGATTATATATGTGTGTATATATATATATATATATATATATGTGTATGTATATATATATATATATGTATATATACCTTTATCTAGAGAGTTTATAGTCTATAAATACATGCCTATCAATAAAATATCAAGTAAGACATAAGAAAAAATATATAATTTATTTACTACAGGGTAAATAAGATAGTAAATGCAGATGAAAAAATGAGTCAAGGTCAATTCCAAGTGACACCTTCAGATGTGATTTCAGTTCATAAAAATTAAGACCATCTTCATTCAGTAAGCAAGGGATGAGATGTAAATAATGTGTGGAAATTTTTTAAAAAGAAAGACTGAAGAACAATGAACAAGAAATATGCTTAAATAAATATGACTGGAAGAAGACATGATGAATTCTTCTTTAAGTTATTTTCATTTCTATTCAAGAGTCGAATGATCCTATCACATTATCCAACATTCTTCTAATTTTTCCTAACTTAGATATATATTTTTAAATGAGTTTTTTGTTAGGTACTTGTAAGAAATGCATAATGCTTACAGATCAGGAAGCAAGAGATGATAATGATGTAATTCCTATCAGTCAGCCTTCAAGAGCACACTGAATGGACACTGAATGATGGGTTAGCACAAGCTGTATCAAAGGACCATCAATACATGAGATCTTCTTTGAGGGTTGTATGAATGATTATTTTCATGAGAGTGATCAAGAATTTTGCTTTTGAGGCTTATGTGATGATAATTTTAACCTTAGTAACACTTTGGAGAATGTCAAAAGTAGACAATTGTTAGAAGAAATGAATAGACAAAATATAATTTGGAAATGAATTTGCATAGAATTTATGTTCTGGGAGATATCAATATAAAAATTTACCTGAGAAATCAGTTTAATCAGTCACTAAGTATGCTTCATTTCAGCTAGTTGATATTTCAGATGGAAATCTGGCATTCATTTATGGTGAAACTTCCCAGTATTTTCTTCTCTTATTTCTTTCTTTCTTCCATTTTTATGGAAGCTTCTCACAATAACTTTTTAAGTCTACCTTCAACTTGCTTGTTTTTATAGTATGAGTAAAATATATGTATATATAAAATACATATATCACATATATTATATATATAATATAATAGAAAAATAAAAATTATAGACAAAAATGAGTTATAATTAAAATATTGATTTTTTAAATAGAAAATTAAAATTTTATTATCATCATCATGTACTCTAAAAGAAACTGAAAATTCATAAATAATATACAAAAGCTAGGAGGGAACTTTGTTATCATTTATTTTTCACATCTTATTCCATGAATGAGAAACCAATACATAATTTAAATACATCTTCTCAGGCATTAGAGTCAAGACCATTCCCAAAAGGTATGATCAGAATTAGCTTAGACTATGTAGGCATAAGCTTCCACCCAGGCATAGACTTACCACTCACCAAGAGGGCATGTATTGAATTTGAGTCACTCATACAATCCAAGATCCCAATCCTGGAAAATTCCCATATAAATTCCTGCTAGGAAAGACAAGAGCCAAAATTCTATTTTATTAAAAAGTTGGATAAGAAAATTTCTACTCTTGTCTATGTGTGTATAATACATATTATTTAATATAAAATAATTGATTCAGATAAATATTTTATTTTATAATTATAGCCTACTGAATGAAATAAACAGTTTCAGCCTTAAGTGATTTTCCTTTTCAAAAACTATACATCTTATGTTAAAATAGAGATTAACTTCAAAACCTTATGCTTAATAAAATAAACCCCACACAAAGGACCACAAGTTGTATAATTCATTTGTACGAAAGGTCTAGCAAAGGCAAGACAGGAGGAAAACAGCAAGTATCTTAGCCACCATCTTGCTCTGTGCAGTGTCTAAAACCATGTTTTGATTTTATCTCTACAAACAAGATTAGATGCTAATTACTTGCAATCAGAGTGGTGATGGTTGCGCAACCACTTGAATATAAGTGATCATTGAAATGCACACTTAAAGGAATAGTCTTATAAGAATTATACTCAACAGAACCTAAACTATCATCTATTTTGCTTTAAAAAATTGTCACTAGCTGGGCATAGTGGTATATACTTTTAATTCCAGAACTTGGGAGGCAGGGGTAGGAGGATCGCCATGAGTACAAGGCCAGCCTGAGACTACATAGTGAAACCCAGGCCAGTCTGGGTGAGAGTGAGACTCTAACTCAAAACAAAACAAAAACATTGTATTTAATACAATAATTTAATATTTAATTTAATAATTTAATATCCTTCTAGTGCTATCCAATTGCATAAATCAACTATATTTTCCTCTGAAATAATCAATGACATGCTATAAGTCCACCTTCTTGCTCTGGGCAGTATCTAAAATAAGGGGTTTTTTTTTTGTCTCTGCAAACAAAGTCAGATAATAATTACTTGAAATCAGAGAGGTGATGGTTGCACAACCATTTGAATATAACAGTGATCATTGAAATGCACACTTACAGGATAGTCTTATAAGAATGATAGTCTTGTAAGAATAATAGTCAGGAAAACATAAACTGTTATCTATTCTTGCTTTTTTCTTTAAATTATCTTTGATACAATAATTTCACATTTTAAGCACATCCTTCCATACTATCCAATTGTGCGAAATCAAATATATTTTCCTATCATATAATCAAGTACATGCTATAAGTCCAATCCAATATAATTTGAAAATTTCTTAATGACTTCCATTCAAATTTGTATGTTTGACTGCCTCATTTGCTCCAAAGTCTGCTTGCTATTCTAGCTTTCCTATTATGGAGAATACTTAAAATTAAATTTCTGAATTATTATTTCTTCATTACTTTGAATATAAACATCTCCCTTTTTATTTATCAAAGTTCTCCTTGTCATCTACAGGGAGGATTTTGCAGAGATTGTCTAAATACTGAAATTTGATCAATTTTTTTCTGCCTATCTCCCTCTCCTCCCTTCAATATATGTTTATTTGCATATTTGTCAAATTGATGAAATGTGAAGAAATGAAAATAGCCCTCATCTTAAAATTTTTGTATGCTTCTAGGTTTTCTCTTTTTTTCAATCACGATCAAGTTTTTTGAATAGTCTGGAGTAAACTTTCTTAGTTAGAATCATCATAATCACTGACAATCTAATGCCATATTAATATAATATTGAAAGACTATTTCCTCTATGTTTTCGTAGGAATTGTTAAGTCCACCTCATTGTGAAATAGTGTAAAATGAACTCTTGGATAAGGGAATTCATTAAGGTGTTATTCTTAGTTTAATGAACTTTGCAATGAGTTAACTCTGTACAACATTTTCACTTACCTTTCTAAAGGTACCTGTGAGAAATTTCAAGGGGTTATTGAAAGTGAAAACCTGCCATTTCTTATCTGTAATGCTTTGTATATGATTCTACATACTAGTTTTCTTCTCATTTAAAAAGAGACTACATAGGTCAGGTAGGGCAATTTGCTGGTACTCTGGGAATTCAAACTTCATTGGGAGTTGTTAAAACTCTAGGTAGCTGCCTGACCTAAAGGGATACTTACATGTAAATTCTGACCCTGTGAATCTAGATGTTCATTGTTTAAAATAGCCTGTGATAAAGTATGGACAGATTGGCCTCAAAGGAATGTCCAGTTCCCTCGCATTACTCCAGAGATCTCTTTTTGGATTCCTTCTGTCAACTTTGTGGGTTGTGTACAGTTATAATGAAGAAAATTCTCAGTAGCTGAAGAGATGGCATAGTGCTTAAGGCACTTGCTTGCAAAGCCTAAGGACTCGGATTCAATTCCCTGGTACCCATGTAAGCCAGATGCACATATAGTGGTACATTTTTCTGAAGTTTGTTTGTAGTGGCTGCAAGCACTGGTGGGCCCATATTCTCCCTTTCTCTCTTTCTTCTTCTTTCTCACTCTCTCAAATAAATAGATAAAATATTAAAAATAGAAGAATCTATAAGTAATTTTGTGTGCAAGTTTCTCAACATAAAAATTATTAAATATATTTTTTAAATATTTCATTTTTGGGCTGGAGAGATGGCTTAGCGGTTAAGCGCTTGCCTGTGAAGCCTAAGGACCCCGGTTCGAGGATCAATTCCCCAGGTCCCACATTAGCCAGATGCACAAGGGGGCGCACGCGTCTGGAGTTCGTTTGCAGAGGATGGAGGCCCTGGCGTGCCCATTCTCTCTCTCTCCCTCTATCTGTCTTTCTCTCTGTGTCTGTCGCTCTCAAATAAATAAATAAAAATTTTTAAAAAATTTTCATTTTTATTTATTTATTAGAGATAGTGAGGGAGAGAGAAAAATGAGTGTGCAAAAGAACGTGCACACCAGGGCTTATAGCAACTGCAAATGAATTGCAGACTCACGTGCCACCATGTGCATCTGGCTTATGTGGGATCCGTAGAATCAAGCCTGGGTCTTGCTTCTCTGGCAAGCACCTTAACCCCTAAGCCAGCTCTCCAGACCATAATTTTTGCATATATTTACTCATCAGATGTTTCAGGAAGTGGAAAATTTGAAGGATAAAAGAAATTTTTGGATAAAATTATAAATTACATCAGCTACAACTATTTTTTGTTCACTAAAAAATGAACAACATTGATTGTTGCTATTTTGCTTTTTTTTTTTTTTTTTTTTTTTTTTTTTTTTTTGGCTTTTTGAAACTTTCTTAATGTAGCCCAGACTGGGCTTGAATTCACAATGATCCTCCTGCCTCAGCTTCTCAAGAGCTGAAGTTACAAAACTGAAAAATAGCTCCTGGCTAATACCTTGCTTTCAGGGACTACTGATAAAACAGAAAATACTTTCACAATAATTACTCATTTCATTATATAATAATAATTAGTACTAGTTGTCTAGGGAAGGCCACTTATAAAACACCAGAAAATGAAGCCAGATACCATTACAAACTTGCTATGGAATACCAAGCTCTTAGCTTTGGACTGCTGCAAACTGACATCACAGAGCTGTAATCCAGTGCCCTGTGGGCAGACCTTTTGACCAACACTGTCCTCACATGCATGATCCTGATTTGCATGTCAGAGAATGCACATCAAAAACTCACCTGGAAATTATGTGCACAGTGACTCATGTTAGCCTTCCAGAACTGCTTCTGAAAAAAAGAGATTTATTTTGGCTTACAGGCTCAAGGGGAAGCTCCACGATGGTAGGGGATAATGATGGCATGAGCAGAGGGTAGACATTACCCCCTGGCCAACATAAGATGGACCACAGCAACAAGAGGGTGTGCAAAACACTGGCATGGGGAAACTGGCTATAAAACCCATAAGCCCGCCCCCAACAATACACTCCCTCCAGGAGGCATTAATTCCCAAATACTCATCAGCTGGGAACCTAGCATTCAGAACACCTAAGTTTATGGGGGACACCTGAATCAAGCCACCAGATATGGCTAAAAGCTTTCCTTGCTCCAGGCCTTGACTTGGGACCTGTGACTCTAGATCTTTGCATGTAGGCTTGGACTTCTGAAGAATTCTGAACAGACCCTCCTGCTGTTGCTGGCTGGGATTTGTTATTGCATGTCTTGACTTGGGAGTTCTACAACTGAAGACCCTTGCCATCATGTTGTAGTGGTCTTGATGTGGTTCTTTATTTTGAGTCTCCTGTATGCAGGCTGGGAGACACCTGAAGACTCCTTGCCTCAGTGCTAGAGTCCAAGTATCCTCACCACCACACAAAGAAATGAGGAGTCAAACTCCTCTAAGATGTTCTTTCTCTGCCTCAAGACCCTTAGGTGACTCAGGTAAGGATTGAAGGTTGTAATTTCTAGCAAGGGAAGCACTCCAGTGAAATCCAAATGTCTCTTTTCTTTATGAACAACTCCTATTGGACATCCTTCTTTTCTGGCTAGCCCATATGAAACTCACTACATTCATCACATGCATTTGAGAATTTCTCTGTAACATCCATATTAGTGCATCTTCCCTTTCCAGAGTTCTTATACATAACCACTGGCTTCTATGCCAGGTCTCTTGTGTCCTTCCCTGTCTCACTTCCATGGTGCTCTGGCCTGGAGGCTGACTCACTGTCCTTGCTTGAAGACCCTCCATACCCCATGCTGCCTGTGGGCACTCTTGTATGTACCCTTTGGCCCATGTCTTTATCCCCGCCACCCACACACACACCAGCCCTGATAAGGCTTTGGCTGTGGATCCTAGTGATTCTTACCATCTTTCCAATGCCCTGCCCAACTCCAAGTGATTACTTGGGGCATCTTCTCAGCCCCATAAGGGCAACACAGGGCTATCAGGTAATCACCTGCCAGGGGGAACAGTGAGTCCTCCATAACCTGCCTATCTAGGTAGAGTAGGAGAGGAAGAACAAGTGCTACTGTCCTAGAGCCACAAGCAAGACACAGCTGAGACCAGGTCAAGGAGATCCCAGACATCTAATCCCACCTTTGTTATTAAACACCAGGTCAGAGCTGCTGGTGTACTTATGCCATGAAAAACCTACCCATAACAAAATACAAAGTCATTACAAGCCTATTCTATTCAAACATAAGATAGAACATTCACTGAAGACACTACAAGGGAAAATTCTTGCTTCCTCCTTAATTAAATAAGACAATGTGATGGGTAGACCCTAACACAAAGAGAACAGCACAAAGCAACAAGAGAGATCTCCAACAGGCTGCCTAGTCCCACAATGGAAGTATCCAGTGAAAATGTAGAGAAGGCAAGCAAAATAGAACACCAAGATGAAAACACAAGTTATGTGACTGTGACCAAGCAATTTGCAGAACTGATAGCAATTAAACCGGGAAAAGAACCAAACAAACAAAGAATAATTGCATAAATGAAATCCACCCACCTGTTTTCATTAGGCTTAACCTAATAGATGAAAGCCAAGGAGACCTAAAAAGAAGAATAAATGAATAGAAGGTGAGCCAAAAACAGAGGATATCAATAATGAGCTGGTTAACCTTAATGAAAACATAAATAAATGCATAAGTAAATGAATTTCAAGAAGTATTAAGAAAATCAAAACATGTCCTGAAACTGAAACTTGACAAAGGGATGGATATTATACATAAAAAGGCAACAGAAAACACAAACCAAATTAACTTGTAAAATCATCTCTAGAAACCCTCACAAACAGTATTATATAAGATCACACTTCTTCAAAGCTATAAGTTAACAAGAGACACATCAGGAATTCCACCAGCTCCTAGAGACTGAACAACACACTTTAAACAGTGCATGTGTAGTGGAAGACATCATAAAAGGAAATTGTAAAATTTGTAGAGTTGAATGATGCGAACACAACTTAACAAAACATATGGAACAGAAAGAAGTGTTATGGGGAAAATTCATAGCACTAAATGCCTTCCTAACAAAGACAGATCTCAAATTAATCCTAACCATCCACATAAAGGAATAGGAAAAACAAGTATCTAATGCTCAGAGCTCCACACAAAAAGAAATAATCAAGGTCAGAAGATAAATTAATGAGTTGGAAACTAAGAAAACAAGAAAATTAATGAAAGAAAGAGCTTGTTCTTTGAAAAAATAAACATGACTGATAAAACCTTAGGTAACTTAATCAAACAAAAAGAGAGAAGACTAGCTGGGCCTGGTGGTGGTGCACGCCTTTAATCCCAGCACTCAAGAGGCAGAGATAGGAGGATTGCCATGAGTTTGAGGTCACACCAAGACTACATAGTGAATTCTAGGTCAGCCTGGGCTAGAGCAAGACCCTACCTCAAAAAACTGAAAAAAAAAAAAAAGAAAAAAAAAAGAGAAGTCTCAAATTAACAATATCAGAAATGAAAAGGGAGAAGTCACAACATACATCAGTGAAATTGGAAGAATCATCAGGACATACTTCCAAAACCTCTACTCCACAAAAATTGGATAATTTGGAAGGAATGGATGAATTACTAAACACATACTATTTACCAAAACTAAACTCAGACCAGATTAATCTCCTAAACAAACCTATCACATCTATCAAGATTGAAAAAGTAATCAAAAACCTCCCCAAAAATGAAAGTCCAGGACTCATTGGCTATTCAGCTGAATTCTATCAAAACATCATTGAAGAGCTGAAACCAGTTTTTCTCAAGTTGTTTCACATAGTCAGAGAACAAGGAATGCTCCTGAACTCCTTTTATGAAGCTAACATAACCCTAGTAACCAAACCAGGCAGAGATACAACAAGAAAACTATAAGACCAGATCACCAGTGAAAGTAGATGCAAAGATCCTGAACAAAATACTCACAAAGTGAATTTAAAATACACCAAAAATATTATTCACCTTGATCAGGTAGGCATCATCCCAGGGATACAGGGATGGTTCAACATAGAGAAATCAGTCAACATAATAAACCACATAAACAAACTTAATCCCAAAAACTAAATGATCATCTTAATAGAAGGCCTTTGGCAAAACACAACTTCATTTCATGATCAAAAGGCTGGAAAGAATAGGTATGGAAGATTTACATCTTAACACAATAAAGGCTATATATAAAGCATCTAAAGCACAAATATTAATTGTTGCAGTCAGGTTTGCATTGCTGTCAGAACACACCTGACCAAGAGCTGCTTGTGGGAGGAAAAAGGTTTATTTTGGCTTACAAACTTTAGGGGAAGCTCCATGATGTCAAGGGGAAATTATGGCATGAGCAGAGAAGCTGGACATCACCTTCTTACCAACATTAGATTGACAATAGGAACAGGAGAAGTTGCCAAACACTGGCAAGAAGAATCTGGCTATAATACCAATAAGACAACCCCCAATGATATATTGCTTCTAGGAGGGTTTAATTCCCAAATTGTTATCAGTTGGGGACTTGGCATTCAGAATATCTAAGTTTGTGGGGGACAACTGAATGAAACCACCACTTTCACCCCTGACCCCCATAAACTGATAACCATACATCATATAAAATGCAATGAATTCATCAAACTTTAAAACTCCCTATAGTTTTTATCAGTCCCAATGATGTTCAAACATCCCAAAGTCCAAGGTCTTTAACTGAGCCACAACCCTCCCCCAAAGGAAAAGAAAAGAAAAAAATAATAATGGCATAGAATAAACATCCACACTCTAAAATATGGCATTAATTATAGCAAAGAAATAGTCAACCAATACAAGATTTTTTATTTTTCAGGTGAAGAGCTGAAAGCAGACTCCTTTATTTTTTTTTATTTATATTTTTTTATTTTTTTTTAAATATAATTTATTAGTTTTCCTTTCAGCAAATACAGGCATTTTGGTACCATTGTTTAGGCTCATCCATGATCTACTCCCTCCCATTCCTCCTTGTTGATGTAAGTGGGTCGTGCATTGTGGAGTTAGTCCACAGTTATTGGTACGATAAATGTCTCTG